>NC_061102.1:20183828-20196328 GCF_015104395.2 Macrobrachium nipponense
AATTGAACACAGAGTTGCTTCGCTTAAAACATGGTACTCAGGATGTTGCTGAGTGCCATGCTCTGTTGAAATGCTTCCGAGGCCGCGCCCTCACCTCGTGAGCATTCAAATCAAAAGATTTCAAATCTTTGTGCCAAACACAATGAAGGAGCTTTTTTGAAAGAACTCCTTAACAATAAAGCCAGGGTGTTCTTCGATATGGGCAAAGTCTGGTCTTTTCGGAACACTGCAGATTGTCCGTACGACTTCGACTTTCTTGAGTTTTATGTAGATAAAACTTGAGAGACCTGACAGGGCACAGGACTCTCTCTGGCTCCTGCCCAATAACTTGTGCCATCCTGATTCCAAGCTCCTGGCCCAAGAACAAGACGGGTTTCCATTCTTAGGCCCACAACGGAAGGCTTAGAGAACGCACCCCTTGTGTTCTCTAATGCCAAAACTTCTGACGATGGCTGAAAACCTCACTAACCCTCTTTGTCGTATCTAGGGTGGTTAGAAAAGGGCCATTCCTGATCACGTGCAAGAAGTTAACAGGTAGGAGATGTTCGAATGCTTTGACATCAAGAACTTCAGGACTATGTCTAAGTTCCATATTGAAAGCTTCGATCTGGACATGCACAGTCAGTCAGTCTGTACTAAAGTCAGGTGACCGACCAGTTGACCAGTCCAGACGCATCAAGGACAGCAAGGCTGTACCCTGAAGACCATAAGGCACTATTCTTCGCTGAAGGATGAGTGTCTGGACTGCCTGGGCGATTCAAGCTAAGCAAACCTTGTGGTATGAACGCAACCCAACGTCGTTAGTGAATCAACTCCTGAGCCACTCCTGACTCGAGCTTCTGGTGCCAGGAGAAAGGAGCGAGGAGCAAAAAAGGCGATTCAGTCCCGAAGGACGAATGCCTGACAGTCCAACCTGGTCTCATGTTTAAACGATCACGGGGGGTGTGTAAACGCAACCGACTTCGTCAACAAGAAACTCAGGGCTACTATGTGTCTCCTGATCTCGCACGAGTGTCTGACTCCGAGAAAACAGGTGAGACAAAAAGTAGATGGTGAGCGAGTTTCGAGATTCCACAGAACTCAAAGATCGTGAAGGGCTTTGTTGTTGACAGAAGCAAATCTCTGAGCCCAAAGGCCGTCAACAACATATTTGCGTATTCTTTAATAGTTGTGACTGCCAGCTTATCCCATTCTTTCAAATGGAAAGGGAAGACGGCAATCTTATGCTGTCAAACATCTCGATAGTCTGAACGTAGTCAGACTCAGAGCGGAGAGGTTATAGGTACCTTTCGTGTTAAAGTAGACCGACTCTCTCGGAAAAGGTCCTTGGAAGGACGTGACCTCTGTGAATCTAGGATCTTGAAGGCCAACATGGGGCGATTAGCGTCATTGTCGCTCCCTCTGTGATGGTATAAATCATCTTATTACATTTCCTAAGCGTTTGAAAAAGGGGAAAAAGACTAAACATCCATCCCTGTTCAATATCATAGCGAAGAGATGTATGAAAGGACGTCCCTAAAGTCTCCATAACTCTCAACATACTTCTAAAGAAAAGATTCCACTCGGAAGTCAGTAGTTGCTGCCGTCGATCGAGACGATTCGTAGGACTTTGCAATCCTGTAACGAACTCTAGAGGACGTTACATTCTACGTCTGTTGTTATAATAGGCTCTTTCTCGTAAACCCGAACAGGGACCGAGAGAAGATACTTCCTAAGATATGAGAGAGCTGGAAGATCAGAGTTGATATGGCCACCTGGTTCCAAAAACTCGTTTCCAGGACTGGAGGGACGACAGAATTGCTTCCACTTCTTTCAGATTATGATCCAGGACATCTGAAAACCCTCTCCAGTGTCCGGCACCTTCTTTCTATCACCTCAAGTGAAACTTAACGCACCGAGAGATGTTCAGAATCATTCCTAGATCTTTAATAAAAATTTCAGTTCCGTAGGAAAAAACTGTAGAGGTCTGAATTGCAGTCTATTCAGGGAAACAAACTTCTTTAGGAAGGAAATGGTCCCCAGCAAGCTCATCCATTCCCTCACACAGTATGTTTACTTCCCACCCTAAAAAGGCTGCGCTTTGCCTAAGCAGGAGAAGCATATAATAGTGAAAATGTGCTGTAGACTCGTTAGTCCTATACCGTGCGGTACGAGCACGAAAGGAGGTAAGCGATATCTCTGAGAACATAGTCAAGGCAAAACGAATGCAATGTTTATTCATTCATGTAAGAAATCCCCTCAATCTTAGGCTAAAGTCCGTGATTGTAGGGCAGAGATACAGTTAGTCAGTCAATCCCGCAGAGAGAGAGAGACGTAACTGCCAGCACAGAGATACGGTTAGTCAGTCAATCCCGCAGGAGAGAGAGACGTAACCTACAGCGATGACAGCGAACGAGCTGGTATGCCTCGTTTGGACTGGCGGAGAGGACAGTGACAGCAGCAGCTACGATCGTCGTCTCTTAACTTTATGCCGGGTTGCCAGCTACCCTATTCTACGAAGAAATAGGGTCCGTAATTTTTAGCATAAAGAGACTCTCAAGCTGGTATATTTAAGCGAAACAGAAAACGCTAAATATATAGATGCGTTTGTGTCGTCATAACACTACCATACAATGGTAAAAGATAAATCGGAAACTCCTGGAAGGCTGCAGGGAGTAACGATTAAATGTCCTTAAATAATAGACAATAGACCTCTCGGTTGCCATCCGAAGAGGTAACTACAGCAAGCGTATATGACTTGAGCCAACCAGTAGAAAATAACGCAAGGCAAAATATGATATTATATTGCAATAAAGTTTTTTCATACTTACCTGGCAGATATTATACTATAGCTGAATTCGGAAATACAGCTACATACATATCTGACAGGCAAGTTCATAAACAAAAAACTCAAGAGAATTGAAGCGGACAGCTCAAGCTTCTTATGTTATTGGACATAAGCGTCATTGACGTAGTCTACAAGTCTATTTCTTGTACGAGTCTGCGAATGATGAATGAGAGCTCTTCCGAATCTTGTCAATAAGAGCTTATCCGCTTACGCAATATAAAGTTAATGAGAAGTTTGTCAATGAGAACTAACCCATTTACGGGACAAAGAGATAATTTGTCAAGAGGGGATACCCACTTACTTGACAAAAACGATAGTATATTGTCAATGGGGGAAATTCACTGAATTGACAAAAAACGTAATCCAGGAAGTCGAGCATTTTATTTCGATTCCCGTCTCAAACGAGGAAGGGGCAAGAATCCTGTTAAGAGACGGCTTACGACAGGTAGAACGACGATGTTCAATTCGGCAGCGTAAGTCCCGACTAGGAACTAACAAAATCTATCATCTGAAAAGCCCTTTCAGATGGGCTAAAAAGCTTGCAAAATTATCCTGGGAAGAGGAAGCAAGAAAACTCTCCAACCAGCTTCCTCTCCCGTATCAAAATTTATTGGCAGTATGGCAAAGGAAGTCCTGTCTTGCGCTTTCCTCCTTTTGATGAGTGCCTTTGCAAGAATCCTACTGAACGTTGCCGAGAGTCCTGACGCGCAGGACGTCGAGCTTTTACATAACCCATAGCTGCCTTACCGCAAAGTCTTGACTGCGGTAGAGCAAAAGAGATCTTTCCTTGAGCTTTCCATAAAAACTCCATCCAATCCTGGACTTTACGAAAAGCAATATTACTGACAAAGACCTCTATAATTCACGAAACCCTGTGGTCTTGCTGGGTTTCGAAAACGAAGTTGCCTTTTCACTTTAAGCTTCCTCCGAAGCACTGCTTACTTCACATCTTCGCAGGCGATGTAGAAGGGATCACCGAAGTTAGGTAAAAAATCTTTAGGCCCAAATCAGCTTGAAGACTTCAACAGAAACGTTCAGCCAGGCGACACACCTGGCTGTGCGCGCTCGGCGTCCACTGACTAGCAGCGAGCACGCTCGGCGTCCATTGGCGAGCAGCGAGCACTCTCGGCGCGCCCGCTCGGCGTCCACTGGCGAGCAGCGAGCACTCTCGGCGCGCGCGCGCGCTCGGTATCCACTGGCGTGCGCTCGGCTCGCGTCTACTGGTGCGCGCTTGGTGCGCACCGACGCGCGCGCGCCTGGCGTCCATCCGAACGTCCCGTCCAAGCCGAGCGTCAAAAAAAAAAAGCGTGCAGAAAAGCGTCACGCTCCTGACAGGCGTCAATGCAAGCGAAACTGCCTTCAGGAAGAGCATTAGACATCTCGGAGAGAAAACCGACTGCACGAAGCAGTCTCAGGTGAAGGGTTGATCGTGTGAGAATACGCGGGGCGAGGGAACGCCTTCTTATTCTCACAGCAACAAAGCTAGGACGTCCGCGCTCAAAAGCGTCCTGCTAATATGACTTGCTTTCCCTTTTCTCTGGTGGAAAGACGTTACACGAGTTCAGGCGACGTTCGCCTTCTTACTTCTCACTGCAACGCATGACGAGAGAGAGAGAGAGGGACGTGAAACGTCCTCTTCTATAAAGCTTCTATTTAGAGGGCGCGAGTCCTTCCGAAAGCTCCAAACCCTGCGCAGGGAGGACGCTTCGGAGGACGAGAAGCAATCCTTCAGGATTCGTGCACGCACTTTGGCAGCCTGGGAGTAACTCAGGTCTGCCGAAGGCACGTCAGATCGGTGGGAGTTCCTCGTAACCCTCCTTCGGCTTTCGACATGCTCTCTCCCTGTTCCTGGGAGTCAAGCAGAGGTCCCGGCCTAGAGGCGAAATAAGGCCGATCTGACGCACCCTCCACTACACAAGGGGCACTGTCACTGCACTTAGCCACTTCACTTTTGCTCTCCAAAGCCAGCACTTTCGATTCTAAGTTACGAATCGATAGAGTATCAGAGAAAGGTCAATACCCTCTACAGAAACTGTTTAGGGCCCGAAGGCAACATTACAGGGTTAGGAGTAACAACTACAGAAGTAGCACTTTTCACCACAATGATAGGAGAGCGAGCACCTTAGATTCCAAGATACAGATGGAATCTATAACGTAAAGGGCATTACCTCACGAGACATATTTATAGCCCGTAGGCCATACTACTAGGGTTAGGCAAAATAGTCTACAGGTAGGTTAGCCTACCCTGACTTTGTTTACTGATTAATTGCGTACATATGAATCATACGTCTTCCTTATGGAATTAGACAAAGTCTCACACTCCTTACATGACAAATCTCAACAAAGAAGCAAGACACATAGCCCTCGTGCATATCGAGTGCGGAACTACCGAAGCTTTCGGTAGCCACCACCCTATCTTAGCAGACAACACCCTCTGAAACTAGCCTAACTAGATTCAGATATACAAAAATGAATCATATTCAAAAACAATTTAAGATAGCGTATGCCTAGCCACAAATCAACGTCAATAAATCAAAAGACAATTAGGATATTTAGCGGGCCATGAAGTTTCCAAAATCCTAAGACGGAGGTACTGAAAACAGGTGTTTCCAGCACCGGCGACAGAAAAATTAT
The DNA here is from genome assembly GCF_015104395.2 of Macrobrachium nipponense. Classification (NCBI taxonomy): domain Eukaryota; kingdom Metazoa; phylum Arthropoda; class Malacostraca; order Decapoda; family Palaemonidae; genus Macrobrachium; species Macrobrachium nipponense. Next base: position 20,189,290 of record NC_061102.1, read on the forward strand.
GAATAGAAAATGGACTGGTTCCTGATACCCTCCTCCCAGCGGCGGGAATGGGTACTAACCACCTGGCCGACCACTGTGTGTGCCTGGCCGGAAGTTTTTGTTGAATTTCTGTCGGACTTCAGAAAATACAGCTATATATTATCTGACAGGTAAGTTTCATGAACAAATGCAGTTGTAATCAGCACATAAAACACATTTGTTGCCTATATTAGTGAAAGTATGAAACTTGTTATTCCCGGGTTTATGGTTGGAACTGAATTCATTCTTACCTTGGAATCAGTGGTTTTATTCCTTACTGCCATCACAACTGAAACTCACGTGCTAGTTTGATTGAATATACACATTTTGGTCTTAATTCACTCCACAGTGCACTCGAACCACATGCTGTTCGGTGTTTCCTAAGCACTCACTCCGTAAACAAAGTTACGAGCAGCAGACGACAACACTGATTATGAGATGCAAAGCTTTATTCCCTTAATTGTTTACTTTACTCAATATTTAGTTAACTCTACTTCAAAATGTTTATTTAATTCATGTCCATTATCCCTTTTTGTAACAAAAACCAAATTAACCCCCCAAAATTACAAATGTTTCGGATGTATACTTACGAGCAAACGACGTGAGGAAAAATGGCTCATCGTTGCCAATCTAGTGGAGCGTCACACGTACGCCGATGCATTTACAAACTGTTTCGATGAATTCTAGTTGTCATAGTAATGCAGTAACGATAAAATTGCTCTAATATGTATATATACTACAAATAGATACGCTAATTTCACTTATTTCCCCGGTTTTGTGTAAGTCTTATACCTAGTTTGGAGGGTAACACATACCTACCAATGACAACATGATAAACAATTGAAGAGCACAAAACGCCGCAAAGAATGCCGTAGTCCCTTGAATAAGTACGAATAAGTGCTGGTAAGAGGTGGGTTACGATTGTTGTGATGAAAGTGCCCCCAGCGTCTTAGGGGTACAAGTTGGTGTGTGCAGATTTCTAGCACATGAAATGGGAAGTTTGTTGACACAAGCGACTCCGTAAACATCAAGATAGCGTCAATCTTCGAAACATTTTTAGTTGTAAGTAAAAATTTCTAAAGCGTTTTGGTGAGATTTCCACTGCCGTAGCCACCCTTTTCAGTACCTCTGTTTAAATCTTAAAATTGGCCTTAATTTCTAACTTTGAAGAAAAATACTTATTCGAAAGGAGAGTAGAGGTCTTTAGCTCCGTTTCTCACCAACAACAAGTCGCGACTGATGCCCATCTCCGGTGTCAGGACGCGTTATAATGTACTTTTTCGGAGGGTGGCTTGCGTTGATTGTAGGTGGCCTGCTTGGCCTGCTGTGATATTCTACCCTATAAGGTTTGCTACTAGGCCAATGTTATGGAAAAAATAAAATTCTCAGCTTCACCCGAGGTAGACTTAAAACATAGTCTAGGCTAGCTACTACCTACTATAGGTACCTACTAGCTAGGTAGCTAGCCTGGGATAGGCTAGGTAGGCTGGGTAGCTAAACCGACAGTCGAGGGTAACCAATGCTTTAGGATACTAATTAAGAATTTTATATAGCCTATCATACTGCTGCTCATACTCTCGTACTTTAGATATACAGAAATAACAAAGGACACACAATATGGTTAGGCATATACTTAAGCCTGGTTCTCTTAAGCTTGGCCTACGGTAGTCTAGGTAATCTCTCAAGCTTTGACATGGGACGGCCTATGATGCAACGCAATCTTTCTTCTTTATCGGAATCTTGCCATTTAACTTAGTATACATAATCAACTGGTTAATATTTAACGTTCTATGAGTCCATTATCTGAATAAGTGTTTAGCACTTAAAGTTATTTTCTATTTAACCAATCGCACTTACCGTTCATTCGTGTCCGCGCCACAGTAGTATACAAATATCACATGGAATCGTTCGCTTGCATTCATTGACGTTTACACATGGAAACTTATTTATCTTTATCCTTAATATCCTTATAATCAGCAATTACAGTAATAAATTTATCAAGTTTGAAAATATACAAAAGAGTTAGTGATAAAATTATATTGTAATTACCTCAAATTTGGTTATTAGCATTAAGTTCTATTTTTTGGATCAATGTTTCGAACACAGTCGATTTGGATTTTTTTCTTATTGTTTATGAACAGATTCCTTTGAATATTTTAAATAACATTTGCTAATAATCATTGTTAGAACATGCAGAAATATTTTCATGGCATTAAGGCCAAAATATTTTTGTTATAACAAAACATAATAAAGCTGGCAATCTATTAATCTTAATTCTACGTACTTCTTTGTATGCCACTAATAATTTGCCAGAAGAAGATGCTAAGCTTGATTTCTTTATATCAATATTAAATTGTTCATTGTTAAGCAATTTGCATGTTTGATTGCTGCTCGAAAACTTTCAAGCCTTTTTTGAAGGGGGAAAACAAAAGAGGATCGTCTACTATTTGGATCCCAAGAAAGGAATTGAAAATTTATTCTACATACTGCAAAACCTCTACGTGGTAATGATTCGTATATTGTAAAAAGATAAAAAAAGAAAGACGGAGCGCAAAAAACTTAACAGCTCATACTAAAGTGAAGGAAAAGAAAGGCTGACACATACATAATAAAAAATAATCAATGTGTGCTAAGACACCTGTGAAAATCGATGAAACTCACAAGTAGCCTACATATAATCTACGTCATTTTAACGATTTCATGTCCCTCTTTATCTGTATTCTTTGAAACCCTACTTCGTATCTAAATAATTATGTTTAAATAAAACTATCTTAAAATGTTTTTGCACACAGTTATGATGCTGTTTGCAAGTATTTTGTAGATATAATTGCAAAGTTTATTGGATATGTAGAATTGGAGCTTTACAACAAATACTGTGAGTACTCAACTAATACCGAGAGGGTGACTACATGCCAAAGTGATCACATGCAGGTAAGGTAGCCCATAGATTAGTCAATCAGTCAGCATATGCTTGACTAAGGATGTGGAGAACAAAAGACCCTCCTCTTATCATATGGACACGAATCTATAGTGAGTCCCCTGGGATGGGCCACTTTTGCAGCCTCCCAGCTGTAAGGACCCATGGAGCCATATTCAAAGGAAGACCAACCAGCCTTGATGAAAGCTCTGCACAAGCTGTGGGATACCTTTTGTTGATTGTGACATAGCAATATTTGGCCAAATCTATCAAGGGATTCTCTACTCCTAATGATATTCGCCAAAGCTATTGACAGGTTCGCTCCTAATACGTGTTTGCAGAAATTTATCCAAAGTGACTTAAGAGGATGGAACAGATCTGTGGAAGATTTTACTGTTGTTGTTATTCCTATGGTCCTACTCCACACACTGAGATTTTTTTTAAATTATTATTATTATACGGTGAACTCCAAATTCAAAGTCAAATTCACCTACGTCATTTCACTTAACTGTAAACTCATTTAACCACGGTTTCAGCAACCACTAATATATATATATATTATATATAATATATATATATATATATATATATATATAAATTTCCATTTATTAACTCTCTAATCTACTGATCATTTTATCACCGATAGACTAAATATTTATAAAATCACATTCCGAGACATTAACATTTATACCCATGATCAGTGTTCCCGAAAGTCATATTTTTCGCATCTAAAGCTTCACCCAGAATGTGGCGTCTTTTCTTTTCTGTCTTGAATAATTTATACACAATTCACTCGAGTTACACCCTTTTGTTATGTGATTACTACAACGATAGACTCAACCTAAATTCTCTCTTGCCGAAGGAAAAGTGTGGTTAATGGTCAACCACCTTGTTATTACATGAGTTTGCAGAGATATTGCATCCAAACTAAAGGTAAAGGTCTGTATATCTAGGAAAAATTACATTTATCTTGAAAATCTGGAATATTAGAAATGACACAAACAATTTTTTTGCCAAATTTATTTTCTGTGCCTAGAGTAAGGATAAAAAAAGAACAAGACTGTTACAAAATACTAAAGAATCGTTTTCCCCCTCTCCCCAATATCAGTGTTTCCGGACTGTTTGCCTATAATTTTCATGTTGCAATATGAAACTTTTTATGCAAACATAGATCTACTAGAAACTCTCAACATCGTCATTTGACTCTCTCATTGACCTAGGTAGTAATACTGACAGTAGAGGTCATGTTTTGTATATAAAGAGTAAGGAGCTGTGATGATTAAACTATGCTTCTAAGTTTCCTAGTGAGTAGAGTTTTGCATATTACTTAAAAGTTTTCTAGAGGTCATGTTTTGCATATAAAGAGAACCGAGTTGTGACGTTAAAACAATGCTGAACAGTTTCCCATAAAATATTTGTATACGGAGTTTCCAAACATGGGCAGTACGAGATCAATGTTTTTATTGAGAACCAATAATGATTCCCATATCGAGGACAGTGACACTCGCCGCCTGTGCGGTGGAATGCAGCCCCAAGTGACACTTACACTGGAACCCTTGCTGGCGGATCATTTGGGAAACTTGTAATTTACGTCAATGTTTTTCTGAAAGTGACGAGGAAGGACCCCCCGTAGAATTTTAAGAGGAATATTTGGGAGGGCGTGAAGAGACTCATGGAGGCTTCTTTTATTTGCTATTGAGAAGTAAGAAGTAAGTAGATGTGTCGTGTGTGACGTATGTGTCATGTCATGGATTGTCCACTGAGGGTTTGCCAATTTACCTGAAGGAGTGACCTGTCCCTGCTGTCCTGGGTTTAGGATAATCTTTGGAGATTAAGAGGATGCATTTCGTGTCAATTAAATCAGAATCTTGCATTTTATGAATCCATCAGTTATAAGTCATGACACTGTAAATGACAAAAGAGATGCCGAGTTAATAAAGACAATGGTAATACCTTAGTATGCTTTAGGAATTAAACGGTAAACATGACCATTTTTAGGCTTCGTTTGACAGTCATTGTTATGCTTTTATCAATTATAGCTATAATTTAGTCAGTTGGAGAAAAATGACATGACATTGTATTCTCCTAGGTAAATAATGTTCGAATTGCCTCATAAGCTAAATCACGTCTAGTTAAGGGGCTGCCATGCCGTTATACCTAGTAAGCTACGGAACATGGTGGGTCACTTAAGAAGAAAATACTTTAACCTAACCAAGCCAAGGAATGCACTTATAATTTTGATAAGCCATATGAAATTATTGGATTATGCTAGGCTAGTTGTTAGCCTACCTTCATGAGTGTGACCTTGGCCTGTTATGTTTGTAAGGGGATATTAGGTAGCTGATACCTACCTATAAGATACTACTCTCATCTTGGACAAAAGAAGCATATAGTAAAGGTGGTACTAGCTATACCTAGCTCATGAGGTATAATTCTTTGTATTTTAGACAAAATTATTGTAAATTATTCTCAAGTCAATTAGAAATGAGACTAGGCATACCTAGAGCTTTTATGGTTGGCCCATCATTTAATCCCATTAGCTCATGGGATTAGGCTATGAATTATTTAGTGATCTGAGCCTTTTATGACTTAAGATTTCTCCAGCATTTAGTGTTGAATGGAGTGGAATAGGCATGGGGTATTCTTAATTGTAGAGTATAGCCTATAACTCTGCCCTGATTATGGACAATTTTGTTATGGCTAAAGCTATCTAAGAAAGAAATTTCTACTGCACTCTTGGGGAAAAAAGAAAAATTATATACGAACTGGATATTGGTACGGCAGCCGTACCCGATCTCGGTAGATATTGGTACGGCAGTGAATTGCGCATGCGCTAACCGTTGTTTACCGCCTCACGCATATCCAAAGACATATACTGAAGTATATACACAGTCTTTGGGCATATCAGTGACAGCAAGAAAAAAAATGGTGACGGCAGCATGAACCGCGGAATAATACATTAGTTTTCGCCGAAGAAAAACAGATGTTTCAGGTTTAACGAGCTGAAGAAAGCCATAGACATCTATGAAGACTCAACTTTCAAAAATTGGGTAATTCATGGTATATACGTAGGTCACGAACGATCGAATCGGCCTGAAAAGAATTCCGAAGAGGAGATTCAAAGAGGATTATATATAAATATATTACACTACCATCGTACCTTTGGTGACTTTCTCGGCTCTTTATTCTGCCCGACGTCGCAGCTGCAAGGGCCGTTATATACTTTACAATATTCTTTTAATTCACTTCATGGGATATTGCAGCTGTCGGAGAAAGACGATAGAATTTACCAGGTCCATTAAAATCTGGATAGTGTTGTTTTTGTAGTACAAAAAAAGCGGGACACATTCAGCTAAACAAACAAAAACAGGGGGGAGGAACATTTTGCTAACTGAAAAAAAGGGGGACAGATGTTCAAAAAGCGTGACTGTCCCACCTAAAAGCCGAGCTCTGGTTTACATAATACAGTATGATTAGAAACTGGTAAACAGGATACAGCTAACTGCCGTATCTACAGCAAGTCAAGACCGCAAATACGGCGCCAATGACAGAATCTGCCGTACCCCTCACCACACTATATTATTTGTACGGCAGGAAGTCTGAAATTGACGCATGCGCAATTCACTGCCGTACCAATATCTACCACGATCGGGATACGGCTGCCGTACCTATATCCTGTGCCATATATAATGCTTTAATGCTGTGATTCTAATCAAATACATGAGCCATATATTTTCCTTACTGCTTGTCTTGTGTTTTATAAAGTTCTAACCATGTGAGTGTAGACCACTCATTTTTGTGCTTATCCCTGTATATCCAACAATTGATGGGAACCCCAGTGGGAAAACCAAAAGAGAGTGCGCAGTGCACCTGTCGGGAAGATAGGAAATACGTAAATCACAACATAACCAGTTCAGTAAATATATCAGCAGTAACAAACACCATCTAACCTAACATGGGCCATACATTCTTACCTAGTAAAGACCTCGCACCCTACCAATGACCATGACTAGAGTGCCATATATTAAATTGCCAATTACCAATTTAACCCAGGAAAGATACGAGTGGCAGAATTTCATAATGGACTTTTGTGCTGCAAACTGT
>NC_061102.1:20203828-20225792 GCF_015104395.2 Macrobrachium nipponense
CACAGTGTGTGTATGAATTGTAGAGGGAATGAATGTTCTTTCATTAACCCTTGTCAAGAGTGTGAAAGGTTGGATGAGGACGGATGGAAGTCTCTTTCTTCCTACTTAAGGAAGTTAGAGAAGGATAGGGCGCGTAAGGCTTCTTCCAGGAGTTCAAGTAGGTCGCATGTTAGCGAACTTGATGTTGAGAACCCGATAGTAGACGTAGTTCCTTCTCCTGTTTCAGCCCCTGCTCCCAGCTTTGAACCCGAAGATTCGTGTTCGGAGAACGCAGTAAGGAGTAATGAGAGCAAAGTACGCTCTTATAAAGGTAAGAGTGACAGTGCAAGTGATAAGTGCAGTGCCCCTAGTGCAGTGGAGGGTGCGTCTGACCGGCTCACTAACGCTTCCAGGCCTAGACCTCTTCCAGACTCCCAGACCCAGTGGAGGAGGAAAGTCGAAAGCCGCAGGAAGGTTAGGGAGAACCCCCACCGGTCAGGCGTCCCTTCGGCAGATCCTGTTGCTCGCTCCCAGGCTTCCTTGGATAGAGCCAAGAAGGAAGTGTTAAGACAGTGCTTTCTGTCTTCTTCGTCTCCTTCCTCCTAAGCGTAGATGGAGCGCTTCGGAGTCGTCTCGCCCTCTCAAGAGAGCTTGGAAGGAACCTTGCGCCCATTCCTTCAGCCCGAATCCTTCTCAGAAGAGCCAGAGATCGAGCGTAAGCGAACCAGGCGATCTTAAGAATCCTTCTTCTCTTTTCGCTCGGGCTTCTACTCCTGCCGAAGAGTTTGAGAGATCGCCAGCGCGCATCTTGGCCGGCCTACAGGCGCCAGATTTCTGCTTTAGCCAACTCTTTAGCAGGGAGTTCTCACCGTCGAAGGACGTCTCTCTACCGGTGAAGAAGTCGAAGAAGGATACTGCGGATTTCTTGCCTACTGCAGGAAGAGTGCAAGAGCCTCGCAGCAGAGCCTCTTTCATGAGCCTCTTTCATTAAAGAGAAACTCAGTCGCTCTCCGAGCAGGCGCTCCTCTCCCGCCAGCAGACGTAAGGATCTTGACAGGGCGTTCTTCTCCGAACACCGCTCTCCTAGTTTTAGGGGGGATAGGCATCGCTCTCCGAAGACTCGCTCCTCTTCTAGCAAGCGTCAAGAGTTTTGACAAGTACCAGGATTCTCGTTTGTTCCGATACGTAATACAAACCATCGGTCCTTTAACAATAGGAAGTAGCTAGCGGCAGCTGGAACGGTCGTAAGCTTCGAACAAGGGGAGAACGGTAGTTAACTGCTTGTCCGACAGTCGCGCGGGAGGTAAACAAATCACTTTTGCTTTCGGCCGCGGGTGTGAAGGACGTGTTCGTCATCGCTCTCGCATGCTTCATCGTCGTATGCTTTGTTTATATTGTGTTTTCTACTAATGGTTGTTTGACTTGAAAATGAAACTGTAAGTACACTGTTTTCATTTCATTACTTAATTATGAACCAACATGGAGTTATCGCCGTAGATGCGGCGATTTCCTTCTCTTTTCATGAATTGAACCTTGAATATGTCTCGGTGCCGAGGGCGGGCGCGCTCGCGCCCGAGTCATGTATTTTGGGTGAAAGTGTGTAATTGAAAAATGTAAGTACTCTTTTCATTATATTTTTGCCCTGTGCGTTCGTTACCGAGAGTGTGATGCGCTCGGCACGAGCCTTTTAATTTGTATAATAGAATGCAATGGAAGTGGATTCGCAATTGCAATATTCTTTTCATTTTCATTTATTTATTTGCATGAAATTTAATTTGGATCAATTTTCGTTCTTACCCGGAATTGATCCTTACGATTTTTTTTTATGTGAAAGTGAAATCGCAAGTGCAGTATTCTGTTTCATTTTCATATATATTTTTAGATAGCATCATATTATTGGATCAAGTTTCCGTTCTTACCCGGGAATTGATCTTTTCCCCTTAAGTTCTATGAAGTGAATCGCAAGGGCAGTATTCTGTTTCATTTTCATATTACTTTTCACTGCTGTGCGGGGTAGGGGAAGCGAAGGTCTGCCAGGAAGTCGTCGGAAAGCTCTCCCGCGACTTCCTTGGTATCGATTCTTCGTCTTCCTTCTGACCCCCGCTCAGCTTTCTTCGTTGTATTTTGTATTTGGGGTCTTCCTCCGTTTGGGGTGGGGCATGTCTTCCCCCCGTGCGTGAGGGAACCCCTCTTACTAATCTATCTATGTTACCGCAGGTGTACATCCTGGGGAGACGACCTTGGACAGGTATGGACCACCGCGGCGGCAGGGCGTGCCTAGCATCCACGGGCTGCTGCAGCGTCTAGCGAGGTCTGGGGCGGTCTCCACTACTACCACGGCCGCTTATGCTGCTCCCCCCCCTCCTGGTCTACACTCCCCATGCTGTGTCGATGACGCCGTCTGCCGCTACTAGGGCCGCCGCCGTACCGAGGTGGGGTTGCCGCCGCCGCCTGTTTCTTCGTGTTGTCCTGCCCCAGACTTCCGCTGTTCCAGCAGCTCGCCCCTGGACCGGCCGCCAGGACCCAGGTTCCGCTGGCTGCCGATGATTCTACGAGGCGATCGCTGGGCCTGCCGTACCTGCGCTGATGTGATTTCCGCTGTTGGCTTGGCTGTCCCCTTCGGGTCTACCGCTGCCGCTGTTCCTGCCGCTTCCTGAGGCTGGTTGCTGTTCCTGTCGCTCCAATGGTTCCTGAGCCTGTCCATGCTGGTCCTGCCACGGTGTGTCTTCCCCAGTCCCAGGTCCTTCCGGACAGGTGTTTCAGTCGGGCCGTGGTTGCTTCGGCAATAGCCCCGGCTCCGGCCTGGATGGAGGAACTTGACGACTGTCCTGCGTGAGCTGACGAGGAAGAGGAGGGAGAAGAGGAAGCTGTCATCTTCGTCTTCATCGTCTGCGTGCTGCCTCTTCCCCTTCGACTTCTAAGGCCCATAAGCCGAAGAAGAAGAAGGCTGCCTTCCCCCCTAAGAAGTCTCCTTGGGGGCGGGAACTTCTAAGGGCCCAGTTCCCACCCCAGTGGGACGGGGGGTCCTTCTGCTGGTCCTCCTGCTCCTTCGGGAGCGGGGCCCGTCTCCCCTTCCGTAAGGAAGAGATAGACGTGGACCAGAGGAGTATCGGTTAGCTTCTGGTACTTCCTCGCCTGGTGCTAGCGGCGATGCCGCTACGCCAGGTTCCGGCTCGGTCTCTCGATCGCGAGAAATCCCAAGAGTGTACGTTCTCCCTCGGGAGACCGTGAGCCAAGTTTTGGCGCCAGAGTTCGCTCGGCGCCAAGACGCGGCAACGGAGCAGAAGGCTGGTGAGAGCCGCTCAGGTGACTCTCGCCAGGCCAGCGGCCGCTCTTGCAGCGGACCAGCTGGTAACCCGGGTTTTCCCCCCTAAGAAGGCTCCTTCGGGACCTTCTAAGGGCCCGTCTCGCTCCGGCGATTCGGGGAGATCTTCTGCTGGTCCTCCCTGCTCCCTCGGGAACAGGGCCCGTCTCTTCTTCTACCAAGGAGAAGAAGACGGGGACCAGAGGAGTACCTGCTTCGGCTGGCACTTCCTCGCCTGGTTCTAGCGGTTCTGCCGCTAAAAACCAGATCCGCCTCGGCTTCTCGTTAGCGAGTTAGTACCGAGTGGACGGTCTCCCGCGGGAGATCGTCCAGCCAAAGTCTTGACGCCCGAGCTCGCTCTGCCGTCAAGACCGAAGCGCGGAGCAGAAGACTGGCGAGAGTCGTGCAGACGACTCTCGTCAGGCCAGTGGACGCTCTCGCAGCGACCAGCTGGCTGCTCGGGTTGACGTGACGGTCGCTGACCAGCCACGAGTTGAGGCGAGGAAGGGGTCCCCGCGGCCGTCGGTACCAACCACGGCTGGTACCAGCGGCTCGACGCGCCGATTGAGGACGCTCGCAGGTTTCACCGCGACAGCGAGCCTAGCAGGTCACCTGACGCCGCTCCCATCGGGACCCGGGCGGAGACGGTAACCAGCAAACAGCTCGCCTGACGCTAGAGATCAGCGTCGACGTTCTCAGCCGAGCCTCTCGCCCCAGGCGAGCGGCAAGGCTAGGCCTGCTGCTCGATCGCCACCGCGGGTTGACGATCAGCAGCAGCCCTCCAAGCACGCTGGTCCTGCCAGCGAGCTAGGGGGGAGCGTCAGGTCTGCCTCTCCTGTACCTTCAACCTCCTCGGGCTATACCGGGAGGAGCGAGGTACCTAGGAGTGATCGCGAGAGGTGCGCCGCTCGCGATCCCGCTATGACGCCGTATGGACCAGGCACGGTTCTAGGACCGACCAGGACCTATACGCGCAAGTAGCTGGAGGCGACCGGTCAGTGGTCTGCCGCTGTTCCTCCTTCTGAAGGAGGAGTATCTCGGGATCTGTTCTTGCTGGAGGGACTGGACGGTCCTACTCCGCAAGAACGCGGTTACTCCCGAGATACAGAGGAATTTGCAAAAGTCATTAAGCTGATTCGTCAGCATAATGACCTTGCGGAAGGATTGGCCGCTCCCACCAGCAGAGCCCACAACGGTCTCTGCTCGAGTCGTTTTGGGGCCCGAGAGGGAACCCAAACGACGGTGGGTCTGCCGCGATCGGGAGCTTGCCGATTCTGTCTCGAACCAGAGTCTCTCGTCTCGGACAAGAAGGCTCTCTCAGTTCTGGCCGGTCGATTCAAGCTACTTCCACCTCCTCTACTGCGACAGCGGCGTTTCTACGTGTCTTCGGACACCGTATTTAAATACTCCTTCGGTCCTCCTGAGAGGTTTCGACCCTCGACGAGGACTGGAATGCGTCGGAGGACGGTATCGGCTCTTCCTCCTGTCAGGTGTCGATCAGCCCCACCCAGACGACGTTCACAGTGGCGGCAGACCCTTACCTACAGTGAGAGTTCGTAACCCTAACCGCGGGAAAACGTTTTCTCCTGACGATACGGTTTTTCCCAGACTCCTGAGAGACCATCGCCGCAAGGCGATGGCGCCTCCTTCTTCTCCAACTGCTAGTTCCACTGGGAAGGCGAGCGAGTATCCAATTCCTCCCCCATTCCCTCTCTCCTTACGGCTACGAGGATAGGATCCCACGTTCGGGACTGCGCTACCGGGGGGACCTTCGGGTCCTACCTGACGTAAGCCCCGGTCGTTGAGGAGGGATCCTGCCCCATCTCGATTTTTACGGGAATCGAGAGGACCACCAGTCGATATCGTTTCACGAATTCGGTGGGGTTTGGTTTCGCAGACTGCTTAGAATTCTAAGGAAAATTTCTAGCGCATTCAGAGTGTTCGAGTTTTTTACGATCTCCAAACACTTAGGCGAGACCACGGTCTAAAGTGAGCGAGACGAGAATCCCCGATGTTACATGATAAATCGGGGGAACCTCGCCTATGCTCGAATTCCTGGAATTTCTAGCATTGGGAAGAAGACTGCTGCTGAAAGAAACTACTTACAGTAGGCGACCAACTCTGGAATTAGAGAAGATCGGACGGGAATATCAGTTTGGCTTGAACTATCGTTCTTAGTATTCTGTTACCATTGAAGTTTCTTTCCTTCGAGGAAGACTTCTCCTCACTCTTTGATAGAGGATCGAAGGTGGTCGATCTCCAATCCTTATTTTGTTTTCTTGAAGGAAAGAATTTAGGATGGAGATCGTTGTTCAGAATCCTACAAAAACTATACTACGTATATTAACCTCGCGACATGATTCTACTAAGCAGTTGAATGGTGCCGTAGGGGTAGGCGCATATCTAGTTTATCTACGGATTGCGACTTAGAAGAGAAGTATTCTAATTGAAACTGCAACTCGGGGTTGCCTGCAACCTCCCAGGAGTTTTCAGTTTCAATTTATATACTTATGGTTTGTCACGACAACACCATTTCAACTTTATATTTACCGAAAACATTCGTTTCGCCTAAATATAATTGCCTCGAGCATATCTTTTATGCTCGGTAGTTCTAGCCGAACGCATTCCTTCATGGAATAATGGATTACATGGCAATGCTCAGGATGACGAGTCGGCGCGAGAGCTCAGGCTCAACTACTGCGTTATTGAACTGCCTGACAGCAGCTCAGTATCAGCTGGGCCTCCGAGATGCACGGTCAGTTATGTCTCTCTCTCCCCTGGTTTGATTGACTACCGAACCGTATCTCTGCCCAACAATCATGGACTTAGGTCTCTGATTAATGGGGATTCTCGCAATAATGAAGGACCATCTACTGCTGTGACGCTAGATTCCATCGCCTTCGACATTGCGAGAAGTTTTCAATAGAGATATCTTTTGGACCTTTCATCTTTCTGTTTACCGAACGGTAACAGAAGTCTGTACAAGTCCCTCCCGCTGCATCGCCACTGCGATAATGCGAATGATTTTGCAGACATCTGAGTTTGGTCTTCAAAATATCTCGTATTCGTTGGTGTACAATTGTTCATTGTTCAACCCGAAATTACAAGATTTGTCAGAAGACATCGCCTACTCTCCAGACCTGACAGCTCTACTTCCAAATGTTCATCCCATGAGAAGCAGTTCTTCAGGCGGCTTTCCCCTGTGTTTCATTACTGAAGAACGCCCCGCTTTCATTGCAACTACGACTTCTCACCGGACAGCAATGAAATAGCGGTTAGCGTTTTCAGTCATTGTAAGCACAGGTTATGAATCTTGAGAATCCTTCTCTCGATTCGTCTGTGAAGACGTAGGTTGCATTCAATATCTACCTTCATCTTCAACGGTACATAGTGTTGTTTCTACCTTAGCTGAGATTCAACAACCAGGAGATGTTTTGCCTTCAGGGACCTCGGTCTCTAGAAGGCAATTGACTTTCGACCTGTTGGGCACATGCCTTAAGAGAATCATCACCTCGCTGTCCGGCATTGGTGACAAAAACAAATACATTATTTGTTTGGTCTCTCGGCATAACCTTTAAAGGCGAAGGTCACGTGACTTACTCGGATGCTTTGACAACTTGCCTCCTACCGACGCAGTCAGTCGGCAGCTGTCAGAGCGCCCGAGTCAGTTACGAACTACGCTGTTGACTTAGTTCGGTTGTTACAGAGCAATCATTACTTCGTTTTAATAGCTTGTCACAGTACCCATACCATTGACACCCACCATGGAGTGTCGGTGTCCTATCCACTACCGAGAACTTCGCTGCATGGGGATAGGAGGATGCGAGAGACTTCGTGGCAAATGGACAGACCAGTATGGGTACTGGACATCACCGAAGTAGAGAAGAGGGATAGGTCATGCGACTATTTCCTTCTTTTCCTCTGAGGAACTGCATGACTTCTCCTGCGAAGTCAAGCATCCAGGGGATGGGGATCCGTGACGCTCGATTTCGTACCGAACTTCGTAGCGAAGACTCAGAACCCTTCGGTCCCTGACGATTGGTTCGAGTCGTTCACAATCCCCTCCCTAATGGACTTCACCGCCTTCGTTGCGAAGGAGATGCTGCCTTGTCCGCAAGAACTTCTCCGTGGCGCAGGTACTGAAGGCAGGGGTCTGGTCCAACCAGACCACATGCCTTCCTTCTACCTTCGGGATATTGCCCACAGGTCCTTGGATCTTTTTCCTTGGGACCCAGTGGTGGCTGCTCAACACGTTGTGTAGCGAAACCCAGACCTCGCAGGCTGAACAGCATCGAGTCCTGGTGTGACCGTAAGAATGGATGAGTGAATGAGAGAGTGACTGGCTCCTCTTCCCATCTTTTTCTTCCCCTCTACCTGTCGTTAGAGGGACACGGTCGTCACCCTGCTGGATTAGGACAAGATGCAGGTGAGCTACTCAACAGAGCCCCATCCTATCCCTTTCACTAGGGATAGGAGCGTATATCCACCACTTCCTCCAACAAGGGGGAGGAAGTGGATGCCAGCTTGAGACAACCCATACTTTATGTTGCCTCTTGCAAACAGGAACAAGTTCTTGCTTGCTGGTACGAAGAGATACGCTTGCCTCTCTCTTAGTACTCGGCAGAGGTCTGACCATTGATCCTGCGGTGCACACCCCGATCAATCGGACAGAGGCTTGGATCCCTCCCTCTCTCTTACGACCAGGAGCATTCCAGGGATGGACGAACACCAGTCTGTTCATCAAAAGACTCAGATTCCTCCCACCAAGAAGTGAGTCTTCCTATTGTTAAAGGACCGATGGTTTGTATTACGTATCGGAACAAATGACAATTTGTCGAAAATTGCATTTTTCCTAACTATACAAACCTGAGGTCCTTTACATATAGTCCCTCCTCATGCCACCCCTCACTCTGCGTATTTTGCATGGGCCAAAAGCAAAAGTGATTTGTTTACCTCCCAGGCGCGACTGTCGGACAAGCAGTTAACTACCGTTCTCCCCTTGTTCGAAGCTTACGACCGTTCCAGCTGCCGCTAGCTACTTCCTATTGTTAAAGGACCTCAGGTTTGTATAGTTAGGAAAACAAAAATGCACAATTTTCGACAAATTGTCATTTTGTCCAGGATCGTAGTAGGCGCTCTTTGCCTGGAAGCCGCTCTCCTCTGCACAGGCGCACGGAGACTAGTAGGCGCTTTTCTCCGGATTTTGTTTCTTCGCCTGAGACTCGTTCTCCATCTGTAAGACACAGAGAAGATAGTTGGCGCAAAGAGCCTAGCAAGAGACAGACTAGACAATCTCCTCCTTGCGAGCGCCCTCGGTCGGATAGGCGCTCAGAACCTCGCAAACGCTTTGCGTCTGACAGACGCTCTTCTTCGGAAGACTTTTTGCCTTGTGACAGGCGCCAAGAGCCTGACAAGCGCTTTGGATCGGACAAGCACCAAGGACCTGACAAGCGCTTAGAACTTGACAGGCGCCTAGAGCCTAGCAGGCGTAAGATACCTGATAGGCGCTCTCCTCATACTAGGAGCCCTTCAGTTGTCTCTGATAAGGATTTTGACAGACGCGCCTCCTCTAGCAGGCGCTCTCCCAACAGGCGCTCTCCCAACAGGCACTCTCCCAGCAGGCGCTCTCCCAGTAGGCGCTCTCCTAGTAGGCGCTCTCCTAGTAGGCGCTCTCCCAGCAGGCGCTCTCCCAGTAGGCACTCTCCTGGTAGGCGCTCTCCCAGTAGGCACTCTCCTGGTAGGCGCTCTCCCAGCAGGTGCTCTCCCAGTGGGCGCTCTCCCAGCAGGCGCTCTCCCAGCAGGCGCTCTCCAGCAGGCGCTCTCCCAGTAGGCGCTTCTCCCAGCAGGCGCTCTCCCAGAGTAGGCTCTCTCCTAGGAAAAAGCTCTCCTATAGACAGCCGATCTTCCAAAACGTCTTTCTTCGGAAGAAGACATGGTGCTTCCGAGGAAGATCTTCCATAGGATTCTTCAGGTTCCTGTTATAAGAGATTAACAGAACTTCTCTTACAAGAATTTGGAGTCTCTTTCGGCGGTTGCTCCTCCGTCTCCCCCTTCCTTATTTTCAACGGCTAGAACTTCGAAGACGTCGTCGGTGGTGAAGATGAAACCTACGGTGTCGATGAAGAAGGCGCTCAAGAGCTTCGACGATTGGTTCGTCTCTAAGGAGGAGAAGGGGAAGACCGTTTTTTCCTTCCCACCTTCCAAGCTTACGGGAAAGATGGGATTCTGGTACGAGTCGGGGGAGCCTTTGGGTTTGACTCTTCCAGCTTCTGCAGACTCGGACTTCTCTTCGTTGGTGGATTCCGCCCGTCGCTCGGCACTTAACTCTGCAAAGACGACGTGGGGTATGAGCGAACTCGACCACCTTCTGAAGGGAATGTTCCGGGTTCTGGAAGTGTATAACTTCCTCGACTAGACCCTCGGAGTCTTGGCTAAGAGGACGAGGGAGCAAGAGTCTCTTTCTCCGGAGGATTTGCATTCGGTCCTGTCTTGCATGGACAAGGCAGTGAGAGATGGTTCTGGAGGAGAGGCTGCTTTTCGGGCAGGAGTTGTTAAGAAAAGGGCAGTCTGCTCCTTTTTAACCAAGGCGGTGTCTCATGCGCAGAGATCGTCGTTATTGTACGCTCATCTTTCCCAGCAGCTCTTCCCCAAGAAGATCATCAATGACATTTCCAGCGCTCTTTCAGCAAAGGCGACGCAGGATATGTTGGCTCGTTCAGTGAGAATTCCAAAGGCTTCCTTTCAGCCTAAGGCGAAGAAGGAAACGTCGATTAAGCAAGAGCCCTTTCGAGGAGGCCCTTCTTCCCGTGCTTCTTCCTCCAGGACAAGACCTCCTAGAAGAGGAATGACCTTCTCTCGATCGATCAGATCGAAGAAGTAGTACGAGTGTCCTCCAGACTGCAGTTGGTGCCAGACTGCTAAGTTTTGCAGACGTCTGGGCACAGAAGGGGCCGGACAACTGGTCCCTCTCTATAATCAAGAAAGGATACCTCATTCCCTTCGTTTCGAGACCACCTTTGACCACCACACCAAGGGAGTTAATGGCCAGGTACAAAGACCCCCACATGAATCAGGCCCTTGCTCTAGCAATAGAGCTGATGCTGGAGAAGCAAGCGATAGAGATGGTGCAGGACCCTCATTCCGCGAGTTTCTACAACCGTCTTTTTCTTGTGCCCAAGAACTCAGGAGGATGGAGACCGGTTCTGGACGTAAGCGCCCTGAATGTCTTTGTGAAGAAGAGAAGGTTTACGATGGAGACAACATCCTCAGTATTAGCGGCCCTTCGTCCAGGGGACTGGATGGTGTCACTAGACCTTCAGGACGCTTACTTTCATGTGCCAATCCATCCTTCTTCGCGCAAGTTCCTGAGATTCATGTGGAAAGGGAAAGTGTTCCAGTTCAGGGCTTTGTGCTTCGTCCTCTCCACAGCCCCCTCAAGTCTTTTACAGGGCTGATGAAGAACGTAGCACAATGGCTTCATCTCGAAGGAGTGAGGGTGTCCCTTTACTTGGACGATTGGCTGATCAGGGCCAAATCGAAGGAGAAATGTCTGGAGGACCTTCACATCACTTTGACCTTAGCGAGTTCTCTGGGTTTGCTGATAAGCTTCGAGAAATCACAGCTAATCCCCAGCCAAGATCGTATTTATCTGGGGATTCGGATGGTTTCTCAGGTTTTTCGGGCATTTCCATCCCCGGTAAGGATAAACCGTTGTGCAGAGAAGGTCGCAACCTTTCTAGAGAAAGATGTATGCACAGCGAGGGAGTGGATGAGTCTGTTGGGGACACTCTCCTCGCTGGAGCAATTCGTTTCTCTAGGGAGGTTGCACCTCAGACCCCTCCAGTTCTTCCTGAATCGGAACTGGAATCAGGGTGCTCAGGACCTAGATTTTGTGTTCAAGATCTCGAACGAGATAAAAGATGATCTCCGTTGGTGGGCAGACCCCCTTCTTTTCAAGGAAGGCATTTCCTTACGGTTGAAGAACCCCGACCTAGTGTTATTTGCAGACGCATCGAACAAAGGTTGGGGAGCGACTCTAGGATCCAGAGAAGTGTCAGGCACCTGGATGGGGGAACAGGTGTCTGGCATATCAACAAAAAAGAACTCATGGCGATTTGGTTAGCCCTCAAGGAGTTTCGAACCTCTCGTTCAGAAGTCTTCAGTTCAGATCAACTCGACAACACCACAGCCCTGGCTTACATTCGGAAACAGGGGGGGACTCACTCATTCTCCCTGTACGAAACAGCAAGAATGCTCCTCTTGTGGTCGGAGGAAAGGGAGATAAGTCTCCTCACCAGGTTCGTACAGGGAGAAAGAAATGTCAGAGCAGATCTGCTCAGCAGAAGAAACCAAGTCCTTCCCTCAGAATGGACCCTTCACTTGGACGTATGCCAGGAGCTGTGGAAGATCTGGGGCAGACCTCATCTGGACCTCTTCGCAACTTCCAGGAACGCGAGGATAGACCTGTACTGCTCACCGATTTCAGACCCGAAAGCAGTAGCGGTAGACGCGTTCCTGTTGGACTGGAGCAACCTAGACCTTTATGCGTTTCCCCCTTTCAAGATTCTAGAGAGAGGACTAAGGAAATTCTCAGCATCAGAAGGAGCAAGGATGACCTTGATAGCTCCATTAATGCCCGGCCCATGGACTGGTTCACAGAGGTACTGGAATGGTTGGTAGATGTTCCAAGATCCCTGCCACTAAGAGTCGATCTGCTCAAACAGCCCCACTTCGACAGGTTTTCAAGAACCTCCCCGCTCTCAGTCTGACTGGATTCAGACTATCAAGAGTCTGGTCAGAGCTAAGGGGTTTTCGGCAAAGTCTGCAAGAGCAATTGCCAATGCACGTAGACCTTCCACTTCTTCCAGGGTCTACCAGTCGAAGTGGGATGTTTTCTGACGTTGGTGCAGGAATCAAGAACGTTTCCTTCCTCCTCCAGTACCTCTGTGACCCAGATAGCAGACTTTCTTTTTTTCCTGAGGGAAAAATGCAGTTTGGTAGTCTCAACCATTAAGGGCTACAAGAGTATGCTATCTTCTGTGTTCAGACACAGGGGATTAAACATCTCTGAAGATAAAGATCTGCATGACTTGATCAAGTCGTTTGAGACATCTAAAAGGAACTCTTGTTTAACCCCAAGCTGGAACCTGGATGTAGTGCTATCGTTTTTAAGATCCTCTAGATTCGAACCTCTCCATTCAGCTTCCTTCAGAGATCTTACTATTAAGACCTTGTTTCTCTGGGCTTTAGCTTCGGCTAAGAGAGTAAGTGAACTGCAAGCTCTGGAAGGAGATGTTGGGTTCCAAGGAGACTCAGCTGTGTGTTCGTTTCTCCCGTCTTTCTTGGCCAAGAATGAAAACCCCTCTTCACCTTGGCCCAGGAGCTCCGAAATTAAAAGCTTATCCTCTCTAGTTGGAATAGAAGAGGAGAGGACCCTTTGCCCTGTAAGGAGCTTAAAGTTTTTATCTCCAGAAGAAGAAAAAACTTGGGGCTAACTCAGACATCCTATGGTGTTTTCCGTAAGAGATCCTAGTAGGCCCTTATCAAAGAATGCCCTGTCATTCTTTATAAGGAACCTTATCAAAGAAGCTCATGCATCTTGTGACCAAGATCAGTTTAGACTTCTTAAAGTCAAGGCGCATGAGGTAGGGGCTATCTCTACATCTTTGGCTTTCAAGAAGAACATGTCCTTACAAAACCTCATGAAGGCGACTTATTGGAGGTGTGAGTCAGTCTTTGCCAACCACTACCTGAAAGACGTAAGAATTACGTATGAGAAGTGCTTTTGGGTTAGGCCGTACGTATCGGCGGATTCAGTGCTGGGGCAGGGAGCTGAAGCATATCCTTTTAAATATTTCCCGTATTGTATTGTATTGTGTTTTGGTTGTGGGAAGGAGGATGCAGGAGGCATCTCCTTCTTTCGTAGTTCTAACATTAGTGTTTTGGTTAGGTGATTGTTTGTGCTTGAAGCTCCTTGCAATGGTAGTGGACAGGCTCTGTCATTTAAGTGGGTTGATCCCCGTTGACTAGACCCTAACTGGATTCTACCAAGTAAGCGGAGTCAGTTCCCATTGGTAGACCCAAAGAGTTTTTCAGCTGTAGGTCACGCCCTTGCTGTAACTCTTCAGGCAACGCAGACTTGTAGACAGTAACTATGAAGTCTTCTGCCTAAATCAGGTAAGAACAAGGGTATTTTATTACTTTAACATATGTTATTTCCCCTTTCTCTGGACTTATAAGTCTCTTTCCCTCCACCAAGGGTGTCAATCAGCTATGTATATATCTGGCAGGGAAGTTCATGTACAAAAATTATATTGTTAGTATACAATAAAGTTTTGTACATACTTACCTGGCAGATATATCGATTGATGGGCCCTCCAGCCTCCCCTCAGGAGACAGGTGAAGAGAAAGTGGATTGGTTCTTACACCTGCCACAGCGGCGGGTAAGGTAGATCACCTGACCTACCTGTAGCGTGTGCCGCGAGTTTTGAATTTTCTGTCGTGACGTCAGAGTCGTAAGCTATGTATATATCTGCCAGGTAAGTATGTACAAAACTTTATTGTATACTAACAATATCGTATTAGGGAACAACACTTCTTTGTAGGTAGCATGGTAATATTTTTCTAGAAACAGTGTTTGAAAGTACTCTAATTAATATTTTTCTTTCATTGTGCCCCTTTTTTATATTGACACATTTGATTTTTTGCAACATATAATTCTTTCTCATTTTGCTTTATATGTCATGTCTTAATTGGGTTTGTGCATTTTTAATGTAGATTTTAATTTCCATGACATGTGATTACCAAGCCATTTTAAATGATCTCCATGCCCTTCAAAATCTTTTGTTTTAGAAGTACTATATAAATTTAGGGATTATACCATACCCGAGTACAGAAAAAGGAAAAAACCAAAAATAGCTCGTATGTACATAGTATGTTTAATAAATCTTTTTATAGTTACTGTATTTGTATGTTACTTAAAAAAAAAAAAGTTCATGTGCCTTACATTGTCTCTTGTACCAGTGACAAAACTATGTTTGTGGTATACAGTACTATGTTTATTCTTTAGGGGACCCATCCCAAATGCCTATGCTGCATTTAACTGTACCAGGTATGACTAATAGTAAAAGTTATTCTGTAGTCTTTAGGAATTCTTCTGTAGTCTTATATATATAGTCCATATCCTTTACAGTATGTTATATAGAATAATTTAGAGTACTGTACTATGTACTGAAAATGGACCATGTATTGAAACATACATATAGCATAAGTTAATTATAATTTTAGTTTGTGGTATTGTAAGTACAAAGCTAAAATCGTAATTTTAGTCAGTTGTATTGTGAGTATGGTAAAAGTGTATTGAACAATATTTCAGAAAAATAGTATCACAATACCCTGGACAGTAATTTACTTATATAACAAGCATAATTCTGTGGTGCAAATAGTAAAGTTCCTTTTTTTTTTTTAATCTATGAAAAGAAATATCTTGTCAGCTAATATTACTGTATCTGACAATAAGTTTTGATATTTAAATTTTTAAGGATACCAAAATGAAGTACAATTATTTATCTTGAAAATAATGCCAAAATGAAAATTCTATCATGAGAAACAAAATTACAGCAAGAAATATAAGAGAATTAGCTTTTTAAATGTGTGAGCTGGAAGTCAGAACAGTGTATATATTATGTCAAAGATGAGTTTTGGACTCTAAAAAATCTGATAGGGTTATGTATTGTATTAGCGTTACACTTGTCAATGATAAGATTGATAAATATTTAATTTTTTATAATATATAATATACAGGCAGGCCCTGGTTATCGGCGATCCGGTTTTATGACGCTTAGCTAGCACTGACATCCAGTTTATCAGCGCCGATAATAGAGTATTGTTGCCGATACATATTTAAGAGAGCCGCCATTACCGGTTCATCAGTGCCGAAAATTGTCAATTTTCGGTTATCTGCAATTTTTGCTCATGAAGCTGTCAGAACAGAACCCCTGCCGATAACCAAGGTAGTCCCCGTTTATTGTCGGGGGTTCTGTTCTGACGGCTTGATAATAAGCGAAAATCACTGGTAACCAAAAATCGATAAGCGAAAATCACTGATAACCAAAAATCGATAAGCAAAAATCACTGATACCAAAAATTGGGCAATTCAAGACTGACAACTGGTTATGGCTCCTCTGTTAGGTATGTATCGGTGCCATAACTCTATTATCAGCATTGTTTCCCAATTATTGGCAATGATAAGCAGAAATCAGCTAATATTGGCCGATTTTCGTTGCTAGACAGGCCGTAAAACCAAAATTGCAGATAACCGAGCCCGCCGATAACTGGGGACTACCTGTATTGTATTATAAATTAATAAACTAATTAAACAGGATATATGCAAGTGGACATTTGTGACCTGTAAAGTTTTACAGTGATGAAGAGTACTGTACGCTATTACAGTAATTTATAGCATTAATTATATGTTATTAAATAGTCACATTAGGTGATGTAAATGTACGTTGTTCATTAACCCTTAAGGGACAGGGTAAATATATATCATGCACACCCGGGCAAGCTTTAAGTTCAGCCAATTTAAGAAAAGAAAACATTTCAATGAAAAAAGATAGATATGCAAATGCACATGGTGTAAGAAAAAAAATCCAAAGAAATCTTTGCTACCTTTCACAGGAAGTTGAAAGTGACTATTTACAACTCTGTGTAGGGCCCTTTTTACAAGACACTCATATATATTTCACCAAGTTTGACATGTTTTTTCTAATATAATTGATTTTGCATTGTAAAATTATAATTACTGCTCACACAATATAATAACAGATAAGAACTAAAATCAGTAACAAATTCTGAATATATTTGTTGTAAAATACTAAGTGCATTTAGGTCTAACAGGTACAATGGAGTTTGAGAGTTGTAAAATATTTACATAAATTTACAGAGATCAGGAGATTCAGTAACTTTTTTTTAGAGGTATACATGTTTTTTCTAATATTATTTTGCAGAATAACAATTATAACTGATAGCATATCATAAAAGATAAGAACAAAAACCACCAGCAATCCCTGGGTATATTTATGAGCAAATAATTAAAAAGATGTCATTGGAGAGAGAGAGGAGGAAGACATTCCCCTTTTAAGTCAAGAACAATACTGTCTTCCTGAGACGCAGTTGGTTGAGTTGAGGATACAGTTGCCACAAGTCATTTATGGACAATTGACGTGATGGAAACACTCTCCTGCTCAATTCAGCCAAATCGTACAGTGTGTAATATTCATATGGTGACTTGAGTAGCCGTCCATTACTCAAACCCTTTTATATTGATATACTTATATGATGGTGCCCATCCATTAAGGGTTAATACACTTAACTAACATAATTTACTAATTTACAGATATATAAAAGTAACAGATAAAAGTAACTGATTTCAGCTTCAGTTTGTATACATATTGGGCAAATATAAATCTTAAAAAGCTAAGATAGTGTATAGAGAACATGATTTCTTTGTCTTCCATTATAATAGTTTTACTTAGCTTCAGCAAATAAGTACTTTCTTCTTTTTACCATGGGACACTTTGGCATCATAGCTTTTAGAAATCTATTGTCCTTTAATAAGCTTGCATAGTTAATACAGGCCTAGCTGTAGTAAAAAAGAAAGGAAACTTTGCCCTAAGGCAGCTGAAATCAAGTAGTATACGTATATGAATAAGTGCAGATAGTTATTTCTATCTACAAGCATGTAGAGGTAATTATTTTACAATATAGAATTCAGTTGTAACAGTGCAGACTTCATCTTGTTTAGTAAATAAAAAGATGAAAACATTTAAGATTTCATTAAAAAAACAGATCATGTAGGATATGCTTTCTAGTATGAATAGAGTTGCTGGTTTAAGAAAAAAAAAAAAAAAACAAAAAAAAAAAAGTCTTTCTTTGATCACTAATCTTCTGCCTTGATATACAACATTATTCTTATTAGTATTTTATTGCTGTTTTGTTGGGTTATGCTGTAATATATTTTAATTTAATTTTCTCTAATCTTTTCTTTATGGTAAGTCTCTAAAGTATTACATTCAGTTTAAGTTAAAAATGGGATTTGCTCATCACATTTTTGCTGTAATGAGGTATGTACATACGTATTTCTCATTTATGAGCAGAGTGAAGTACTACTATAGGTTTTATGTAATTTTGCAGTTTTCTAGGTGCCTAGGAAGGAGATTTTTTCAGCAAATGCATAAAACATTTATTTTAAAAATGTATTTACATATTGTGAGCTCCAATCTAAATTCGTTTTTGCCACACATCTATCACTGAAAGATAGATGTGTGGTCCCCAAATTTATTTTTGCATCATAAACAGGATACTATCAGTTGTAGCCTTACATTTATACACCAACATCGTTATCCATTTATATCAAACAATTCATCTTATTTTTCTCTGTTCAATTAGGCGTTAAGGTTGGTAATGGTACCCTTAATAGTTACTGTATTTTTCCTTTCCCAATAGCTGATCATTTGGTTGTTGTTTACTAGGTTTTATTTAGAAGTACGTATTACAGATATTGCCATTTCTTGAAGAACTTTGCTGTTGTTAATCAGTTTACTGTAGTTCTAGTTTTTCTTTTATTGGTTTATGATGAGCTTTTTGGGTATTAAGCTTAGTGGTAATTAATGGTTTTCCAGGTTGTACCTATTTTATATTTTTTATTTTATTAATTTTGTTGTATTTTATCCAGGGTATCAGTGTACATTCTGTATATGTTATTTAATATAATAGTGCATATTATCCAGCATATAAGAAGATTAGCCCACAAGCTCTGAGTAGCTGGTTTCAGTTATATGTTACAAATGCTACCCTCAGATTATTTGTGAACCTGTGGGTCCATACTGCTTGTATGGTACATGTAAAGACCAGAAATGTTGGCTGTGAATTAGTGTATTGACGTAGTTAGTATGGAATGAAAGAGCCAAGATTTCTAAATATTAAGTTTTAACTCCAGTTTTTTTCTTTTACCTTATTGCACAATTAGGTGAAGCAGATGAAGAGTGTGAAGGGAGTGACCGTGATGGTGGTGGTGGAGGGGGAGGGGGTGGATTGTTCCCAGGAGCTCCTGACCATGATGCAAGCCCCAAACCAGCTACCAGGCTGAAAGAGAAGAGAATGAACAGGTTAGTAATATATTTTACTGTTTAACTGAGCTTTTCTTTTTACCTAGCTTTTCATTACACATACAGTACTATTACTGTTTTTGGTAAGACTCTAAACCAGTATCATTCTTTAATATACACACATGTATATCATCAAATTCCTATCTGGCTTTGTAACACTATCTACCAATTAAATTAATTCTAGTTATTTAAATGTCTGTACCCATCACATTATATTTTACTCCAGAAAAAGATGTTGAGTCAATACCTAGAGATGAATTTTTTATTATGTTTGTTGAGAACCGCTGCCATTAATTGTCCACAGACCTAACCATACCATAAAGGTTCAAACAGCAAAGGGATCGACGTAAGCTTCGTGAAAAGAGACGTAGCACTGGAGTGGTCCATCTTCCATCAACAGAGGTGAGGAACTTTTTGAAGTTTGTAAATACTTAGGAGGAAAGTAGACTTAGGTAGGTCATTATTACATACCATACTCACCTTCATTTAAAATTTTGGTAATGTAGCAGAAGAAAGAGTCAGAATGCTGTACAGTACTAACACTAGGTTCAGAGAAAGATACCCTGATGCTTCTTATTTAGAGGCCAGTGGTGAGAGAGGCTGGCCCTTTGCTCAACAACAGTAAGTCTAAACATGTAATAGGAGTTCACTATCTTTAAACTATCACAGAAACATAGAAGAAATTAATAATAAATTGCATTTTATATACTATGTAGTATGTACTCTTCTTATTTGCCCAGCATATATTTAGGGACATGGGACTCAAAAGTTAATCTAAGAACAACAGAAGTAATGACATAAAATGTGAAATGGGATGCAGTAATATTACAATCGTTAGAGAAAGGATTAATGAGGTTGAATCTTTTAAATTATTCAGGAACAATAGTATCTAGGTTTTCTTGAGTTATAAATTTCTGGAAGACTAAAATAGACAAATTGAACACTTGGCAGGCTAAAGAAGATTTCAGAGTCAAACATGTATATTTTGAAATTGCCTCCGAAAATAGATTTTATATATAAAATTACTAGATCTATATTGTGTGACAATGAAACTACAGTACATTTATCAAAAGATTTTGTAGATTTGAGAATAAAGTTTGGTAACACCATAATCGGGCCTAGACAGCAGAATGTTAGGAATGACACCATAAGGAAAGTTATGGGAGTTTCAAATGTAGATGGAAGAATACTAGTATTGTGTGATAGCATCAGTTGGGCTCCTGTGGGCATCAGAAAAAGGGAAGACCCAGACTTACTTGGAAGTGAAGTATGAGAAGGGAAGTAATAGAGGGTGGAGATTTAAAGAAAATAAAAAAAATTCAAGGATGACAGATGTAATTTCTCAAACTGCATCATAAATGTACTTTTACTTTTGAATTATTTTCTAACAGATAATTTGTCTCATGCTTTCTGTTTCATAGTCAACGGGAGGCAGCACTGGAGAAGATGAAGAGTTGCTGTCAATGACAGCAGAAGACTCGCCGTAACACTCATACAACGAACATCCTAGAGAAAGAGAAACAGGCTGCAGCTGGGGACCATCATGCTGTTATCTCTGTACTCCATCTGCATCTGACCAGCACAAGAAATCCTTTACAAGTCATAGAAATAAAAGGTGGTTATAAAATAAAGTACAGGTTGTCCCCGTTATTGGCTGGGGTTCCGTTCTCGGCGGGGTGCTGACAAGCGAAAACCGCCATTAACCGAAACTCAGCAATTTCTGGCGGTTTTTGTTAATGATGCTGATAACAGGGTAATGACAGCATAACTCTTTTATTGGCACCTTATGGCACCAATAATAGAAACTTGGCCCGTTACAGCACCATAGTCGCTGATTTTATGGCGCTAGAGTCTAGCGCCATGAAACCGGATCGCCATTAACCGAGTTAGCCAATAACTGGGGACTGCCTGCATGGCAGTTTTAGTGGTGTATAGGTATTTCTTAATTCTTCAAGTATTATGCTGTAGATATATCAGCTATAAAATGTCAGAAAGGCCTTGAAGTACTATTTGAAATGTTCTTAGAATTCTAAGCCTTTTAATGAGTTTTAATACTTTCATTCATATACACATATGTATATGTATATATATACTATATGAATTATATTTACACAAATGAGTTGCTTACACTTCAGTTTTTTATTACAATCCAGAAATATTCTGACAATAGGGCATTTATTAATTTACTGTTAATAATAATACAATATTAGGTATCGGTGTAGTTAGGCTAGTTACAGTGATTTATCAAAATATTATTTTTAAGTGGTCTGTTACCTTTCAGGTTAGAAAATGGTTGGTATTTGTAAGTTGTAGTTCTTGAGTTTTGATTATTTTGCTTTGAAAAAACATCAGAAACAGTGCATTTTAGTTAAGTCAGTAGGATTTCCCATTACAGTAAAGGTCCTGTAAAAACACTGTTACAGTAGTACCATGCAGTTTGGTATAAGTACTTTTCCTTGCGCTTCGTTGATTTTTATAAACTGGCTGTAAAATTTGTAGGGTATTACTTATTTTTTTTTTTTTAGGACCCTCCTTAGTACAGGTATTTTTTTTTTTTACAAGCACTTGATAAAAATCAGAACCAGAATAAGGAAACTTTCTTCCATTATTTTAATAATATTAATCTTGTATCAATTTCTCTTGGGGTATGTTGATATTCACTTTAAGGAAATCTAATCATAGATTTCAAAGTCTCTTAGTCATAGATTTTGAAGTCTCTCTCTTACAGCCCAAGTGACTTGGAAGCTGATGATGAAGATAACCAAGATTATGATTCTCTTACTGGAATGAGCGACTCAACCTTGTCGCTTGTCCAGCTGCAAAAAGTGCTCTCCATTCATCAAATAATTTACAGACTACACGACCACCAGCCAATGGCAGGCCAGCCACCCCAACAACTTCAGAAAGTGTTGATGAGGTGGGTGACATTTTATTTATGAAAAACTGGGACAACCAAGATGCATGGGAAATAATTCAGTTTTTTGCTAGGATGCAATGAAAATTGAATAAAAGTTATCTGAACAGGTGAAAAGGTTCTTTTTAGACAAGGCAGTAGTTGATGTTAATTGCAAAGATTTAATATTGATATTGAAGATTACATTTTGAGTCAAATGCAGTATGTAATAGTAATTTTGGGGAGAGGTTTTTTATCTTGGAAAGTAAGTCATCAAGTGTCTTAAGTTTGTCTTTAACACCATGTGGATTAAGCCTGAACAATGATTTGTTCTAGTGTTTAATATGTATAGATTTCATATAGCATTCAGAGATATCGAAGAACTTAAAATCTGGTTTGCTGTCTTTATATTTACTCTATGTATAAAGTAAATATCATAAATGTTTATATACCTAAGAAGTCTTAGCTGTGGTTTAATTATTACTTTGTAAAGCATCATTATCATCATTTCCTGGTATTTCTTTGTTATCATATTGCAGTATTTTAACCTCATGGCAACAAGAAAATATGCCATATTTTATTTAAAATGGATCCCAGCTACAGTGGCGTGGTTGGTTTGGT
>NC_061102.1:20226292-20241746 GCF_015104395.2 Macrobrachium nipponense
ATCTGGCAGGGAAGTTCATGTACAAAAATTATATTGTTAGTATACAATAAAGTTTTGTACATACTTACCTGGCAGATATATACGATTGATGGCCCTCCCAGCCTCCCCTCAGGAGACAGGTGGAAGAGAAAGGGGGATTGGTTCTTACACCTGCCACCCAGCGGCGGGTAAGGTAGATCACCTGACCTACCTGTAGCGTGTGCCGCGAGTTTTGAATTTTCTGTCGTGACGTCAGAGTCGTAAGCTATGTATATATCTGCCAGGTAAGTATGTACAAAACTTTATTGTATACTAACAATATCGTATTAGGGAACAACACTTCTTTGTAGGTAGCATGGTAATATTTTTCTAGAAACAGTGTTTGAAAGTACTCTAATTAATATTTTTCTTTCAATGTGCCCCTTTTTTATATTGACACATTTGATTTTTTGCAACATATAATTCTTTCTCATTTTGCTTTATATGTCATGTCTTAATTGGGTTTGTGCATTTTTAATGTAGATTTTAATTTCCATGACATGTGATTACCAAGCCATTTTAAATGATCTCCATGCCCTTCAAAATCTTTTGTTTTAGAAGTACTATATAAATTTAGGGATTATACCATACCCGAGTACAGAAAAAGGAAAAAACCAAAAATAGCTCGTATGTACATAGTATGTTTAATAAATCTTTTTATAGTTACTGTATTTGTATGTTACTTAAAAAAAAAAAAGTTCATGTGCCTTACATTGTCTCTTGTACCAGTGACAAAACTATGTTTGTGGTATACAGTACTATGTTTATTCTTTAGGGGACCCATCCCAAATGCCTATGCTGCATTTAACTGTACCAGGTATGACTAATAGTAAAAGTTATTCTGTAGTCTTTAGGAATTCTTCTGTAGTCTTATATATATAGTCCATATCCTTTACAGTATGTTATATAGAATAATTTAGTATAGTACTGTACTATGTACTGAAAATGGACCATGTATTGAAACATACATATAGCATAAGTTAATTATAATTTTAGTTTGTGGTATTGTAAGTACAAAGCTAAAATCGTAATTTTAGTCAGTTGTATTGTGAGTATGGTAAAATTTTGTATTGAACAATATTTCAGAAAAATAGTATCACAATACCCTGGACAGTAATTTACTTATATAACAAGCATAATTCTGTGGTGCAAATAGTAAAGTTCCTTTTTTTTTTTTAATATCTATGAAAGAAATATCTTGTCAGCTAATATTACTGTATCTGACAATAAGTTTTGATATTTAAATTTTAAGGATACCAAAATGAAGTACAATTATTTATCTTGAAAATAATGCCAAAATGAAAATTCTATCATGAGAAACAAAATTACAGCAAGAAATATAAGAGAATTAGCTTTTTAAATGTGTGAGCTGGAAGTCAGAACAGTGTATATATTATGTCAAAGATGAGTTTTGGACTCTAAAAAATCTGATAGGGTTATGTATTGTATTAGCGTTACACTTGTCAATGATAAGATTGATAAATATTTAATTTTTTATAATATATAATATACAGGCAGGCCCTGGTTATCGGCGATCCGGTTTTATGACGCTTAGCTAGCACTGACATCCAGTTTATCAGCGCCGATAATAGAGTATTGATGCCGATACATATTTAAGAGAGCCGCCATTAACCGGTTATCAGTGCCGAAAATTGTCAATTTTCGGTTATCTGCAATTTTTGCTCATGAAGCTGTCAGAACAGAACCCCTGCCGATAACCAAGGTAGTCCCCGTTTATTGTCGGGGGTTCTGTTCCGACGGTTTGATAATAAGCGAAAATCACTGGTAACCAAAAATCGATAAGCGAAAATCACTGATAACCAAAAATCGATAAGCAAAAATCACTGATAACCAAAAATTGGCAATTCAAGACTGACAACTGGTTAATGGCTCCTCTGTTAGGTATGTATCGGTGCCATAACTCTATTATCAGCATTGTTTCCCAATTATTGGCAATGATAAGCAGAAATCAGCTAATATTGGCCGATTTTCGTTGCTAGACAGGCCCCGTAAAACCAGA
Organism: Macrobrachium nipponense; assembly: GCF_015104395.2. Classification (NCBI taxonomy): domain Eukaryota; kingdom Metazoa; phylum Arthropoda; class Malacostraca; order Decapoda; family Palaemonidae; genus Macrobrachium; species Macrobrachium nipponense. The sequence goes on from NC_061102.1 coordinate 20,228,331, forward strand.
TTGCAGATAACCGAGCCCGCCGATAACTGGGGACTACCTGTATTTGTATTATAAATAAACTAATTAACAGGATATATGCAAGTGGACATTTGTGACCTGTAAAGTTTTACAGTGATGAAGAGTACTGTACGCTATTACAGTAATTTATAGCATTAATTATATGTTATTAAATAGTCACATTAGGTGATGTAAATGTACGTTGTTCATTAACCCTTAAGGGACAGGGTAAATATATATCATGCACACCCGGGCAAGCTTTAAGTTCAGCCAATTTAAGAAAAAAAACATTTCAATGAAAAAAGATAGATATGCAAATGCACATGGTGTAGGAAAAAAAAATCCAAAGAAATCTTTGCTACCTTTCACAGGAAGTTGAAAGTGACTATTTACAACTCTGTGTAGGGCCCTTTTTACAAGACACTCATATACATTTCACCAAGTTAGACATGTTTTTTTCTAATATAATTGATTTTGCTTTGTAAAATTATAATTACAGCTCACACAATATAATAACAGATAAGAACTAAAATCAGTAACATATTCTGAATATATTTGTTGTAAAATACTAAGTGCATTTAGGTCTAACAGGTAAATTGGAGTTTGAGAGTTGTAAAATATTTACATAAATTTACAGAGATCAGGAGATTCAATAACTTTTTTTTAGAGGTATACATGTTTTTTCTAATATTATTTTGCAGAATAACAATTATAACTGATAGCATATCATAAAAGATAAGAACTACAACCACCAGCAATCCCTGGGTATATTTATGAGCAAATAATTAAAAATATGTCATTGGAGAGAGAGAGGAGGAAGACATTCCCTTTTTAAGTCAAGAACAATACTGTCTTCCCGAGACGCAGTTAGTTGAGTTGAGGATACAGTTGCCACAAGTCATTTATGGACAATTGACGTGATGGAAACACTCTCCTGCTCAATTCAGCCAAATCGTACAGTGTGTAATATTCATATGGTGACCTTGAGTTAGCCTGTCCATTACTCAAACCCTTTTGTATTGATATACTTATATGATGGTGCCCATCCATTAAGGGTTAATACACTTAATAACATAATTTACTAATTTACAGATAGATAAAAGTAACTGATTTCAGCTTCAGTTTGTATACATATTGGCAAATATAACTTTAAAAAGCTAAGATAGTGTATAGAGAATCATGATTTCTTTGTCTTCCATTATATAGTTTACTTAGCTTCAGCAAATAAGTACTTTCTTCTTTTTACCATGGGACACTTTGGCAAATCATAGCTTTTAGAAATCTAGTGTCTTTAATAAGCTTGCATAGTTAATACAGGGCCTAGCTGTAGTAAAAAAGAAAGGAAACTTTGCCCTTAGGCAGCTGAAATCAAGTAGTATACGTATATGAATAAGTGCAGATAGTTATTTCTATCTACAAGCATGTAGAGGTAATTATTTTACAATATAGAATTCAGTTGTAATAGTGCAGACTTCATCTTGTTTAGTAAGATGAAAACATTTAAGATTTCATTAAAAAAGATCATGTAGGATATGCTTTCTAGTATGAATAGAGTTGCTGGTTTAAGAAAAAAAAAAAAAAAAAAAAAGAAAAAAAAAAAAAAAAAAAAAAGTCTTTCTTTGATCACTAATCTTTCTGCCTTGATATACAACATTATTCTTATTAGTATTTTACTGCTGTTTTGTTGGTTATGCTGTATATATTTTAATTTTCTCTAATCTTTTCTTTATGGTAAGTCTCTAAAGTATTACATTCAGTTTAAGTTAAAAATGGGATTTGCTCATCACATTTTTGCTGTAATGAGGTATGTACATACGTATTTCTCATTTATGAGCAAAGTGAAGTACTACTATAGGTTTATGTAATTTTGCAGTTTTCTAGGTGCCTAGGAAGGAGATTTTTTCAGCAAATGCATAAAACATTTATTTTAAAAATGTATTTACATATTGTGAGCTCCAATCTAAATTCGTTTTTGCCACACATCTATCACTGAAAGATAGATGTGTGGTCCCCAAATTTATTTTTGCATCATAAACAGGATACTATCAGTTGTAGCCCTACATTTATACACCAATATCATTATCCATTTACATAAAACAATTCATCTTATTTTTCTCTGTTCAATTAGGCGTTAAGGTTGGTAATGGTACCCTTAATAGTTACTGTATTTTTCCTTTCCCAATAGCTGATCATTTGGTTGTTGTTTACTAGGTTTTATTTAGAAGTACGTATTACAGATATTGCCATTTCTTGTAGAACTTTGCTGTTGTTAATCAGTTTACTGTAGTTCTAGTTTTTCTTTTATTGGTTTATGATGAACTTTTTGGGTATTAAGCTTAGTGGTAATTAATGGTTTTCCAGGTTGTACCTATTTTATATTTTTATTTTATTAATTTTGTTGTATTTTATCCAGGGTATCGGTGAACATTCTGTATATGTTATTTAATATAATAGTGCATATTAGCCAGCATATAAGAAGATTAGCCCACAAGCTCTGAGTAGCTGGTTTCAGTTACATGTTACAAATGCTACCCTCAGATTATTTTTGAACCTGTGGGTCCATACTGCTTGTATGGTACAAGTAAAGACCAGAAATGTTGGCTGTAAATTAGTGTATTGACGTAGTTAGTATGGAATAAAAGAGCCAAGATTTCTAAATATTAAGTTTTAACTCCAGTTTTTTTCTTTTACCTTATTGCACAATTAGGTGAAGCAGATGAAGAGTGTGAAGGGAGTGACCGTGATGGTGGTGGTGGAGGGGGAGGGGGTGGATTGTTCCCAGGAGCTCCTGACCATGATGCAAGCCCCAAACCAGCTACCAGGCTGAAAGAGAAGAGAATGCAGGTTAGGTTAATATATTTTACTGTTTAACGAGCTTTTCTTTTTACCTAGCTTTTCATTACACATACAGTACTATTACTGTTTTTGGTAAGACTCTAAACCAGTATCATTCTTTAATACACACACATGTATATCATCAAATTCCTATCTGGCTTTGTAACACTATCTACCAATTAAATTAATTCTAGTTATTTAAATGTCTGTACCCATCACATTATATTTTACTCCAGAAAAAGATGTTGAGTCAATACCTAGAGATGAATTTTTTATTATGTTTGTTGAGAACCGCTGCCATTATTTGTCCACAGACCTAACCATACCAATAAAGGCAAACAGCAAAGGGATCGACGTAAGCTTCGTGAAAAGAGACGTAGCACTGGAGTGGTCCATCTTCCATCAACAGAGGTGAGGAACTTTTTGAAGTTTGTAAATACTTAGGAGGAAAGTAGACTTAGGTAGGTCATTATTACATACCATACTCACCTTCATTTAAAATTTTGGTAATGTAGCAGAAGAAAGAGTCAGAATGCTGTACAGTACTAACACTAGGTTCAGAGAAAGATACCCTGATGCTTCTTATTTAGAGGCCAGTGGTGAGAGAGGCTGGCCCTTTGCTCAACAACAGTAAGTCTAAACATGTAATAGGAGTTCACTATCTTTAAACTATCACAGAAACATAGAAGAAATTAATAATAAATTGCATTTTATATACTATGTACTATGTACTCTTCTTATTTCCCCATCATATATTTAGGGACATGGGACTCAAAAGTTAATCTAAGAACAACAGAAGTAATGACATAAAATGTGAAATGGGATGCAGTAACATTACAATCGTTAGAGAAAGGATTAAGGAGGTTGAATCTTTTAAATTATTCAGGAACAATTGTATCTAGGTTTTCTTGAGTTATAAATTTCTGGAAGACTAAAATAGACAAATTGAACACTTGGCAGGCTAAAGAAGATTTCAGAGTCAAACATGTATATTTTGAAATTGCCTCCGAAAATAGGATTTTATATAAATTTACTAAGATCTATATTGTGTGACAATGAAACTACAGTACATTTATCAAAAAGATTTTGTAGATTTGAGAATAAAGTTTGATAACACCTAATAGGGCCTAGACAGCAGAATGTTAGGAATGACACCATAAGGAAAGTTATGGGAGTTTCAAATGTAGATGGAAGAATACTAGTTTTGTTCATGAAACTTACCCAGCAGATATATATATAGCTGTATTTCTCCGAAGTCCGACAGAATTTCAAAACTCCCGGCTCACGCAGTGGTCGGCCAGGTGGTTAGTACCCATTCCCGCCGCTGGGAGGCGGGTGTCAGGAACCATTCCCATTTTCTATTCAGATTTTTTCTGTTGCCGGTGTTGATAACAACTGTTTTCAACACCTCCGTCTAGGATTTTCGAAACTTCTCTGTTACTTGAGTATCCTGTTTGTTTTTTGGTTATCGAACGTGGATTGTGACTAGGCTTACGCTGATAGTGGATTGGATTTGAATTTGGTTTGGTTTTTTCCTGTAACTAAGATGTCTGGGACTAGTTTATCTAGCACCAGTGTGTGTTGTGTGGAAGGTTGTAAGGTGAGGCTACCGAAAGGTTCGGTAGACCCACACACAATATGTAATAATTGTAGAGAACATACGTGTGTTATAAATGACCGTTGTAAGGAGTGTGAATGTCTGTCTGATTCGGGTTGGAAGGCTTATGAATCCTATGTGCGGAAATTGGAGCGTGATAGGATACGGAGATCTTCCTCCAGGAGTGTATCAGTCAGTTAGAAGTAAGGTAGTAAGGGGTTTCTCCTACTATACATTCAGTAGTTGGTAACACCTAAATCTGTTGTGCCTTCGGGCCCTGAAAATGTTGTACTTCGGGCCCTGAAAAATCAGTGGAAGACAATGCCCTTTCTAACGATTCTGGAATCAATACTAACCTAGGAATCTAAGTGCTCACTTTGGAGGGTAAAGCATTATTAGTGAACAAAAAGTGCAATGAAAGTGCCCCCCAGTGTTGTGGAACAGGGGCGTCAGATCGGCCCTATAATGCCTCTAGGCCTGGACCTCTGTCGAACTTCCAAGCCCAGGAAGACGACATGTCGAAAGCCGCAGGAGGGTTTACGGGGAACCCCCACCGATCTGGCGTCCCTTCGGCAGAACCTGTAGACGATCCCCAGGCTGCCAAAGAGTGGTGCAGTGCGCGTATCCTCCCCGCGAGTGCTTTTCGTCCTCGGAGGCGTCCTCCCCTAACAGGAGTTGGAGCATGAGAAGAAGCTCACGTCCTCTGAAAAGAGCTATGACGTTAAATGTCGCACAGGCGGCTATCGTCAATAGTCTCTCAGAGGAGGACGCAGAGTCTCTTTGCGCTGCTTCTTCGTTACGGGCTTCGCCTCGAGACTTGGATTACTCTCCACCGCAAAAAAGATCGAAAACTCAAGGTGTCGCACAGGCGGCCAGAGTCTTCGATCGTCAGGTGAAGGAAGACTGCTTCACGTCCTTATTTTCTCCTGTTGGTTTGCGGTCTTCACCGGAGAGTTTTGCTGCATGGACTCCTCAAAGGAGAATTATGATGTCATCTGACGAGGACGCCTTGGAGCGGCCTAGTCGTTCTAAGAATAGAACTAGAACGGGTCCTGTAAGAAGGGATAGGGCTTCCCCTCGCCCCTCGCCTTCTCATAGGATCAGTTTTTTTTCCTGAAAAAGAATCTTCTACTACAAAGAGTGTTATCAGGTCGATGCAACAACAACTTGCTTCGTTGCTGGCGGAGAGAGAATCAGAAATTCGTCCGAGAAGAAAAGATGATAGATTACCGATTAAAAGATCTAAGAGGTCTCCTGCACGGGTGGACCGATCGTCTCTTTCGCCTGTGAGTACTCATTCTAGATTTCGTACGTCTCACCTGCAGTTGGAGAAAGGCATATGAAAAACTTCCTACGAGGAATTTTGAGATCGAAAGGAAGAAATTTCGCCCAGTCTCTCGAGGCTCGCTTTATACAAGAACGGACGATCCTATGGTTGCGAAACGAGGCCGTCTACAGTCTGAGAAACTCGACGATCCTAGTTCGGCTTGGAAGGAGCGGAGTGTTCACAGGGACGCCTATTTAGACAAGCGGTACGCTCGGACAGACGTCGAGCGTGACGCTCACCTGGACGCCAGGCGTGGCGCTCAGATGGACGCCGAGCGTGACGCTCGGAACTGAGCGGACGAGCGTGACGCTCACCTGGACGCCAGGCGTGCTCGGCTGGCGCCAAGCGTGGACGCTCGGCTGGACGCCAAGCGTGACGCTCTGACGCTCTGACGGATGCCGAGCGAGACGTTCAAACGGACGCTTTGTTGCATATCCATCAGGTATCACAGCAAGGTATTAGTATGGAACCTCAACTGCAATCGGCTTTTCGAAGAGATTCCCATCGAGAAAATGAGCAAGAAATTGGTACCGCTTTATCTGAATCTTTAGATATTAATATTCAGAATGCTCCTTGCACGTCAAAACAACGATCTTCATTAAAGCTCGGAGTGAAAGGACTTGTACCACCAGCCTCGGGATTCCCCTTGGTCACATCCTATAGATGAGGGAAGGATTAAAAGGAATTATTATTTCAGAAGAAGCGGAAGAGGATCAACCCGCTGTGTCAGATTCTTCGATTATCAAGTTTTGGTTCGATTGCTTCGGGATTCATTTGGAGAAGAGTTTCAACCCGCAGCACCTCGGTCGCCTCCTTCTCAGTTTTCGTTGTCAAAAACAAATAAGACTCCTGGATTTGTTAAAATGACAAAGTCTCTTTCAACTAAGAGAGATTTTAAAGAAAGGTGAAAGATTGGATGGAGTCTAGAAAAGCTCAAGGAAAGTTTTCCTTTGCCCAGCCTCCTTCAAGACTTTGCGGCAAGGCTGGGATCTGGTATGATACAGGTGAGGATGTCGGGTTAAGGGCTCCCGCATCGGCTCAAGGTGACTTTTCCAGTCTGGTTGACGCACCAAGAAGGTCTCTTCTTTCGTCAGCTAAAATAACATGGACACCGGCGGAGATAGACCACCATCTGAAAGGTCTTTTTTCGGACAATTGAAGTATTTAATTTCTTAGACTGGTGTTTGGGGCTGCTTGACACTAAGTCTCGTTGTCAGACTCAATTAGCTTGGGGGAGCTATCCAGTGTTCTCGCTTGTATGGATAAGGCCGTCAGAGATGTTCAGAGGAATTGGCTTCACATTTTTGTGCAGGGCTCCTGAAAAAGAGAGCTATCTACTGTAAATTTACTACCAAAGCAGTGTCTCCAACACAGAAGGCAGATTTGCTTTTCGCCCCTCTTTCTGACCATCTCTTCCCCAGGCTATGATTAAAGATGTAGCTGGAAGTCTACAGGAAAAGTACTCAGGATCTCTAGCACAATCTTCTAGCGTCCTGTGGTTCCTTCGACTTCAACACAACCCAGTTTTTCTAAGAAAATAAAGCCCTTTCGAGGTGGAGCATCCTCTAGACCTTCTCCTAGAGGAAGAGGACTCTCTAGAGGCAGAGCTCAGTCTAAGTCCAGAGGTGAAAAATGAGGAGGGAGTCCTTCAGTCGCCAGTAGGTGCCAGCTTCATTTATTTGCAGAAGCTTGGAAGAAGATAGAGGCAGACAGCTGGTCGCTCAACGTCATCGAGCGAGGATACAAAATACCTTTCCTGAAGCCTCCTCCATTGTGCACAACACCTATAGATCTATCACCCTCTTACCATGGAGAAAAACAACAGATCTTGTACGATCTGATAGAACAAATGCTCGAGAAGAAAGCAATAGAACAAGTCGAGGACATTCAGTCCCGGGTTTCTACAACAGGTTATTCCTTGGTGCTGAAACAGTCGGGAGGCTGGCGGCCAGTTTTAGATGTGAGCAGTCTAAACCTTTTTATAGAGAGACAGACGTTCAAGATGGAGACACCTCAGTCAGTGCTTGCGGCCTTAAGACAAAACGATTGGATGGTATCACTGGACCTGCAAGACGCATATTTCCACGTCCCGATACATCTCCGATCGAAGAAATACCTGCATTTTGTTATGAAGGGAAGAGTTTCTTTTCCAATTCAGAGCTCTTTGCTTCGGTCTGAGTACGGCACCAATGATTTTCACAATTCTAATGAAGAATGTGGCGAGGTGGCTTCATCTTGCAAACATAAGGATCTCTCTATATCTAGACGACTGGCTCATTCGAGCATCGTCGAAAGAAAGGTGTCTGAAGGACCTTCAATCAACCTTAAATCTAGCAAAGTCCCTGGGACTTCTAGTGAATTTCGAAAAGTCGCAGCTGATCCCCACACAGTCCATCGTGTATCTGGGGATTCAGATGGATTCAGTGGCTTTTCGAGCTTTTCCGTCCCAGGGACGTCAACAGCAAGGATTAGAAAAAATATCAGTCTTCTTAGGAAAGAATCATGCTCGGTGAGGGAATGGATGAGTCTGCTGGGCACCATTTCCTCGCTGGAGAAGTTTGTTTCCTTGGGGAGACTACATCTCAGACCTCTCCAGTTTTTCCTGAAGGAGAATTGGGAGGACAAAGAAAATTTGGAGACAATTTTGAGGATCCCAAAGGAGGTAAAGGATCACCTAAAGTGGTGGCTCGATCTGTGAAACTTTCGGAAGGAACTTCCCTCAAACTTCAGAGCCCCGACCTAGTGTTGTTCTCCGACGCGTCCACCACCGGGTGGGGAGCTACACTAGGGAGGGAGGAAGTGTCAGGCACCTGGAGAGGGGAACAGGTGTTCTGGCACATAAATCTCAAAGAACTGGCGGCCGGCCATATACTTGGCACTTCAGTTTTTTCAAAGAAAAGTCTCAAACAAGATAGTTCAGATAAATTCAGACAATACCACAGCTCTGTCATACATAAAACGCAAGGAGGGACTCACTCGCGATCATTGTTCAACCTAGCAAGAGAGATCTTGTTATGGGCGAGAACTCAGAAGTAACGATTCTAACGAGGTTCGTTGCAGGCTGGAGAACGTGGCGGGCAGATCTCCTCAGTCGGCAAGGTCAACTGCTGCCGACCGAGTGGACTCTGCATCAGGAGGTGTGTCGAGAGCTGTGGAAGTTGTGGAGACGTCTCTAGTGGACGTCTTTGCGACAGCGAGAACAAAGAGGCTTCCGTTGTATTGCTCCCCCGTGCTCGACCCGGGAGCAATAGCAATAGATGCACTTCTTTGGGACTGGACAGGGATGGATCTTTACGCATTTCCCCGTTCAAGATTCTGGGAGAAGTGATGAAGAAGTTTGCAATGTCAGAAGGGACGAGATTGACGTTAATCGCTCCTTACTGGCCAGCAAAGGAGTGGTTCACAGAGGTCATGACCTATGTAGTGGACTTCCCGAGGACATTGCCCATGAGGACAGATCTACTCAAACAGCCCCACTTCGAGAGATACCACGGAAACCTCCCCGCTCTGAGTCTGACTGCATTCAGACTATCAAAAAGTTGGTCAGAGCGAGGGGTTTTTCTAGACCGGTTGCAAAAGCAATCGCCAATGCGAGAAGAGCTTCCACGCTTGGAGTCTATCAATCGAAGTGGGCGGTTCGTTTAGGAGCTGGTGCAGAAGAACACGCATTTCCTCTACCACGACCTCTGTGAGCCAAATAGCGGACTTTTTGCTCTACTTGAGAAACGACCTAAAGCTTGCAGTCTCAACAATCAAAGGCTACAGAAGTATGTTATCTGTAGTCTTTAGACATAGAGGAATTGATTTGGCAAATAATAAGGATATCCACGATCTTTTAAGGTCTTTCGAAGACTATAAAGATTCCTCAACCTAAGTTACCATCATGGAATTTGGATGTAGTACTTAAATTCCTAATGTCAAATCGGTTTGAAACCCCTTCAGAATGCCTCTTTAAGGGATCTTACTAAGAAAACTATTTTCCTAACGACTTCCTGGCGACTGGCGAAGAGGGTTAGTGAAATTCAAGCCTTTAGCAAGCATATTGGTTTTAGGGGACATAATGCTGTTTGCTCATTAAGTCCTACGTTTCTAGTGAAAAATGAAAATCCGTCTAACCCTTGGCCCAAAAGTTTTGAGATTAAGGGTATGGCGGAAATCATTGGACACGAACCAGAGAGAGTCCTGTGCCCTGTCAGGGCTCTCAAGATTTATTTACAAAGAACGAAGGAATGTCGAGGTCCTTCTAACAACTTATGGTGTTCGGTCAGAAGACCAGATTTACCGATGTCGAAGAATGCTCTGGCATTCTTCTTGAGAGACACCATTAGACAGGCGCATTCATCTTGCGAAGACAGTGATGTTAAGCTGTAAAGTGAATGCCCATGAAGTGAGAGCTATATCTACCTCGGTAGCTTTCCAAAAGAACATGGCACTCAATGACATTCTGAGTGCCACCTTTTGGCGCAGCAACTCGGTGTTCGCTTCACACTACCTGCGGGATGTGAAGACGACATACGAGAAACTGCTATGCGCTTGGACCATACGTCACAGCAGACACTTTGTTGGGGGCTGGAAGTAGCACTCATCTACCCTGTAGGAAATGGGTAGGTGAGTTTTTATGGATTGTTTTATGGTTGTAAGGTCGTCCGCCTGAGCCGGACTTCCTTTCCTTTAGCCTAAGTGATGTGGGAATGAAAATTGTTAGGCTGGTCAGGTGGTGAATTTTTACTTCGTTGCCCTCATAGTATGGTCAAAATGGTCTAGTCACATTGTGGTCACGCTCCCGTTGACAGATCATCTAGAACTCACCAGCTATATAGGTCACTACCTTGCTGGAGACTCTAGTAAAGCAGTAGCAGACTTGGGTGACAGTAATCACGAAGTCAGCTATGCTAACAGGTAAGGAACCAAGATGTTATTCATCTGCATGTAATATGTTTCCAAAATCCTTTTCTGTCTCTCCCTACCTCCAAAGGTGGGATTCAGCTATATATATATCTGCTGGGTAAGTTTCATGAACAAAATGATATTGTTAAGATACAATAAAGTTTGTTCATACTTACCTGGCAGATATATATAATCAAAGTACCCACCCACCTCCCCTCAGGAGACAGTGGGAATAGAAAATCTGAATAGAAAATGGGAATGGTTCCTGACACCCGCCTCCCAGCGGCGGGAATGGGTACTAACCACCTGGCCGACCACTGCGTGAGCCGGGAGTTTTGAAATTCTGTCGGACTTCGGAGAAATACAGCTATATATATATCTGCCAGGTAAGTATGAACAAACTTTATTGTATCTTAACAATATCATATTGTGTGATAGCATCAGTTGGGCTCCTGTGGGCATCAGAAAAAGGGAAGACCCAGACTTACTTGGAAGTGAAGTATGAGATGGGAAGTAATAGAGAGTGGAGATTTAAAGAAAATAAAAAAAAATTCAAGGATGACATGTAATTTCTCAAACTGCATCATAAATGTACTTTTACTTTTGAATTATTTTCTAACAGATGATTTGTCTCATGCCTTCTGTTTCATAGTCAACGGGAGGCAGCACTGGAGAAGATGAAGAGTTGCTGTCAATGACAGCAGAGACTCGCCGTAACACTCACTACAACGAACATATAGAGAAAGAGAAACAGGCTGCAGCTGGGGACCATCATGCTGTTATCTCTGGTACTCCATCTGCATCTGACCACAAGCACAAGAAATCCTTTACAAGTCATAGAAATAAAAGGTGGTTAATAAAATAAAGTACAGGTTGTCCCCGGTTATTGGCTGGGGTTCCGTTCTCGGCTGGGTGCTGACAAGCGAAAACCGCCATTAACCGAAACTCGGCAATTTCTGGCGGTTTTTGTTAATGATGCTGATAACAGGTTAATGACAGCATAACTCTTTTATTGGCACCTTATGGCACCAATAATAGAAACTTGGCCCGTTACAGCGCCATAAGTCGCTGATTTTATGGCGCTAGAGTTTAGCGCCATGAAACCGGATTGCCATTAACCGAGTTAGCCAATAACTGGGGACTGCCTGCATGGCAGTTTTAGTGGTGTATAGGTATTTCTTAATTCTTCAAGTATTATGCTGTAGATATACGTATCAGCTATAAAATGTCAGAAAGGCCTTGAAGTACTATTTGAAATGTTCTTAGAATTCTAAGCCTTTTAATGAGTTGTAATGAGTTGTAATACTTTCATTCATACACACATATGTATATGTATATATATACTATATATGAATTATATTTACACAATTGAGTTGCTTACACTTCAGTTTTTTATTACAATCCAGAAATGTTCTGACAATAGGGCATTTATTAATTTACTGTTAATAATAATACAATATTAGGTATCATGTGTAGTTAGGCTAGTTACAGTGATTTATCAAAATATTATTTTTAAGTGGTCTGTTACCTTTCAGGTTAGAAAATGGTTACTATTTGTATAGTTGTAGTTCTTGAGTTTTGATTATTTTGCTTTGAAAAAACATCAGAAACAGTGCATTATAGTTATGTCAGTAGGATTTCCCATTACAGTAAAGGTCCTGTAAAAACACTGTTACAGTAGTACCATGCAGTTTGGTATAAGTACTTTTCCTTGCGCTTCGTTGATTTTTATAAACTGGCTGTAAAATTTGTAGAGTATTACTTTTTTTTTTTTTTTTTTTTTTTTTTTAGGACCCTCCTTAGTACAGGTATTTTTTTTTTACAAGCACTTAATGAAAATCAGAACCAGAATAAGGTAACTTTCTTCAATTATTTTAATAATATTAATCTTGTATTAATTTCTCTTGGGGTATGTTGATATTCACTTTAAGGAAATCTAATCATAGATTTCAAAGTCTCTTAGTCATAGATTTTGAAGTCTCTCTCTTACAGCCCAAGTGACTTGGAAGCTGATGATGAAGATAACCAAGATTATGATTCTCTTACTGGAATGAGCGACTCAACCTTGTCGCTTGTCCAGCCTGCAAAAAGTGCTCTCCATTCATCAAATAATTTACAGACTACACGACCACCAGCCAATGGCAGGCCAGCCACCCCAACTTCAGAAAGTGTTGATGAGGTGGGTGACATTTTATTTATGAAAAACTGGGACAACCAAGATGTATGGGAAATAATTCTGTTTTTTGCTAGGATGCAATGAAAATTGAATAAAAGTTATCTGAACAGGTGAAAAGGTTCTTGTTAGACAAGGCAGGAGTTAATGTTAATTGCAAAGATTTAATATTGATATTGAAGATTACCATTTGAGTCAAATGCAGTATGCAATAGTAATTTTGGGGAGAGGTTTTTTATCTTGGAAAGTAAGTCATCAAGTGTCTAAGTTTGTCTTTAACACCATGTGGATTAAGCCTGAACAATGATTTGGTCTAGTATTTAATATGTATAGATTTCATATAGCATTCAGAGATATCGAAGAACTTAAAATCTGGGTTTGCTGTCTCTTTATATTTACTCTATGTATAAAGTAAATATCATAAATGTTATACCTAAGAAGTCTTAGCTGTGTTAATTATTAACTTTGTAAAGCATCATTATCATCATTTCCTGGTATTTCTTTGTTATCATATTGCAGTATTTTAACCTCATGGCAACAAGAAAATATGCCATATTTTATTAAAATGGATCCCAGCTACAGTGGCGTGGTTGGTTTGGT
>NC_061102.1:20242246-20322246 GCF_015104395.2 Macrobrachium nipponense
GGCGTGGTTGGTTTGGTGTTTGCTTCTCACCTCGGTGGTTGCAGGTTCAATTCCCGCCCATTCCATTGAGGAGTGAGAGATGTGTATTTCTGGTGATAGAAGTTCACTCTCGACGTGGTTCGGAAGTCACGTAAAGCCGTTGGTCCCGTTGCTGAACAACCACTGGTTCCATGCAACGTAAAAACACCATACAAACAAAACAAACAACAAACCAGCTACATCAGAGTTGAAAGAAGAAAGTTTCCAACATATGATTAGTGTTTAATAAAAAAATATTTGTTTATAAAACATTGTTATACAAAAAAAAAACCATCATTAGTGCCTTTTCTGCTGTATGATGCAAAGGCCTATATGAATTTTTGCCAATGAAGTCTTTCTGCACTTCATCTTCCACAATACCTCTTTATAATAATTTGCTTGAATCATAGTTGAGGATGAACCTTTGAAGGGGCTTGAAAACCCAGATAAAATCATTCTAATGCCTGTAGACTGTGAACAGCAAAGCCAAGAGTACCCTCAGAATTCCAGTTAGTTATCAGGTGCACTTCAGCCACTGGTCATTGATCCTGAGTTGGCCAAGAGCTTCCTGAGGAAAATGAGTTCTGTTCCAGAGACTAGAGAAAAAGGGTGAATGAGGATGAGAGGGCTGTAAAGACAAATTATTGGAGGCATGACTTAAGAGCTCTTCCTGAGTGATCTCTAGATGGAACAGATTGTACTACAGGAACCAGAGACTGGGACAGACAAGAATAGCACCGTGCGCAAATCATGAGAGATGGTAAAGGATGGAAGGAGAGAACTTGTCATCCATGAAGCAGCTACTGTTGTGATGGAGAGACACCTTCCTTGAGGTATACCTGATATTTAGGCTCTAAGGTTAGGCAACGATGAAAAGAATTCACAAAAATGAGATGAAGTGGTTGCTCCAGAAGTCTTGCAAAAGTTAAAACTAGGATTGCTAACATCAGAAACCATGAAAGTTTGAAGAAACTTAGGTCATTGCTAGACTGTAGTGTGACAATTGTAACTCATGCAGTTTGAGCTTAGCTGGGGAGAACAGAACCAGGAGACAGAAATGTTGCAACTGACATAGGCAGGGCATTGTCAAGCATGCTGTGGGACTTTATTGAATATGAGGGTAGGAATCACACTGATGAAAGGTACCAGTGACGATAGTAAGAGCCCCAGCGCAAGATTTCAGGAATACCTTGACAAATATTGGAATTTGATCTTGTCCCTCCATAGTCACAGAAGACTGAAGAGAAGAGGAAGGCCACAATCTTGACTGAGTGACATATCAGTGGGTTATGGAGGCAAGGGTGTCAGAGAAGACTGGCAGGAACAGAATCAGGCAGCCAGACCATCTCAGGGGTTCCATGTACTATTAATATTAGTATATAGTAGAATTCAAAATGTTTTAGCCATTATATACCAGGGTCTATTTCTGAAAGAGTCTATGGGTCTTGTTGAATTACTGACACTGTTTACAAGGAGGATGTAAGAATATTTTAAATTATCAAGTTGTGATGTCATCATGACTGATAATTGGAGTTTTGTTTAACTAATATTTTTGTACTATTGATCTTTAGCTTTTGGAGAGTGCTAGAGAAGAAAATAGACGTCTACTTGGTTTGTTGGAGGAACGTGATCGCCGCATTACCCTGTTAGAGTCTCGGCTTTCAATCCTCACAGGAGAGCTAGCTCAAGCTTGTAACGACCGCTCTAATTTACGTCAGGAGAACAATGCTCTTATACATGCTATGGCATCTCTCACAGCTAAGTAACAGTGGAAGTTTGCATTTTGACAACTTATATGCAGATGAGCTAGAGACACTCATGAAGTAGCCAGCTTCTTCTGTGTTGTTGCAGCTAGTATATAATTGATTCTGCATCAATTAAAAAGTTGATTCTGAGGCATTATGAGAGTCTTTCTTGTCTTCTTGCCTCAGTGCAGAAGTGCTTCTGTGATTGTTCTAATGGTAACCGAGGATGCTCATAAAATCCTTAAAGCTTTGCTGTAAGTTTGTTTGGCTGTTTCAGGAGTGTCTGCATCATAATTTTATCTCTGTACTAGGGGCTTTACATAATTTATAGCTTTTTTCACTAGTTTGGCCAGCTGTACATTTAACCAACTTGCTTCAACAAGTTAATTTGAAAAAGAAATTACTTACAGTAGTAATTGTAGCTGCCATAATCATGCCATTTGGCAGTGTTGCATGCTTTACAAGGTCGTAATTCGGAACCAGCCACTGCCCAGTTGTGTTTTCTGACTTTTTTATCCATTTGTTAATTGTGTATGAACAATTTTGGTTCTCTGTACACGAAAAATTCATATAGCCTTGTAGTCTTTGGAGCACATGAGTTGGTGAAATAATTTTTAAGTATTACCAAAATATGTCAAGACAATTTTGCATTTTATATGTGGATAATTTGGCTCGCACCAATTTATAATTGTGTATGTGATGCATAACAAGAGTATAGTTCTGTGTACCTTAAACCTTTGCAGTATTGGACCATTAGGAACATTGGACGAGTTTTTTTGTATAATTTAAAATAATCTCACCTTATTTTAAACAATTTCCCTTTGTATGTGACATAAAAACACCTCCATTGTTTTTGGGAAATGATTGGCACAGCACTCGACTCTTTCCCAAATGTTTGGAATTTGCCTAAACCTATCATTTAGCATATTTAGTTTCCGAGTGTAATTTTTTAATTTAATATGTATTTTAAGCTTTTAAATAAGATGCTGAAGGTTTTGGAGGTGAATGGATGCATTAGATTTGGATAAGTGGAGAGGATAAATCTTCATGAAACATCCACGAAAGTTCCATATCACATATGCAACTTTTATGTAGAAAATATTGCGAGTGTTTTGCAACAACTTTCGTGCACAAGTGAAATCTGGCACAAATCCATTGAAGTTCTATGCATCATTTTAATGATAGAGGATAAATGAAATGCTTGTGTATTCACTGAGACAGCAAGGACATTTTTATACAGATGAAAGTATGATTTGAGTACAGAATATAATGGAAAAAATAGATTAATGTATGTACCATTTTTTATGGTACATATTCATAGTGTATCTGATGTTATCAGTCAGTAGCAAATCCTAAATGCTCTGTAAAAATTTCATTCTGTGATGGCTGCAATTTAAAGTATATTCAGCCAAATTTGTAGTCTTTGGAGCACGTGAGTTGGTGATTTTTTTTTTTTTTTTTTTTTTTTTTTTTTTTTTTTTTTTTTTTTTTTTTTGCTATGCTACATTTTCACTACTGCCTTTCCAATGGACTTAGCTACTGAGTAATGTTAGGTTTATTTTTATGCTTCTTTACCCAGTCACAGTTGTCTTCCTTTTCACAATAAAATTTTTATGCTTCTTTACCCAGTCACAGTTGTCTTCCTTTTCACAATAAACATGCATTTTCAGAATGCAAAAGGTGGAGCTTAGTTGAATGGATTATATCTGTATGCAATAGGCAAAAGTTCAGTGAAAGGGAGGGAGAAAGGATAAGAATAGATTGCTTGTTACTGTCATAAAACTGATAGTGTATAATACAGTGCTTAGTATTTAACTATGTTACTCATGATTATGATTTGTATGTAACATTTCTGAAATTTTAGACAATTTTTGGTGATAGTTGTTACAGAAAAGTGTAACAGAGTACAATTATACTCATGAACAGCACTAAGTTACAGTGTTGGCATAAATCATGGTATTATAATATGCATATTTTTCCAGATTTGAACTCTGTGGGAAGTGTTTGGTTATTGTAATACTATGTATGTCTTTGTGAAAAGGAAAGGATCTGTAGGTGTCAGGAATCTGTTTTTATATGATGTTTTGATTGCCCATTCAATGCAAGAGAAATACCAAAGACCTTAAGAACCACATGTATACTGACATTCTTGATAAAATCAAAATACATCAAAATAAATTTTCTCTTGTACAGTACGAACCAAGTTCGAGGTACTGTATTCTACATTCTTATAGTACCTGTTATCTTTGTAATGTCAGAGTTGAAAAATTAGTCGATGTAGTATTTACTATATGAATCTGATAGTTTTCATTGATGATTACAATCTTTAGAATGTGTGATTTCCAGTATAGATCTGATTCCTTGGCTGTGTGTGTTATGTGAATGTAAATTCTGTTGATTTATTACCTTTGGGCATGTTTTGAGTTTAACCATGGGTTAAACATAGGACAGATTTTCCATAAAATTCATCAAATAGCTTTCTTCTATAAATATGGAAGTTATCCATGGTTTTTAAGGGAGTAGTTGATACAAATTCCATTTCAGAGTGAGTTTTTGGTAATTGGAGCTATTCCATGTGCTCAAGAATTACAAGGTTATGTTTTTTTTTTTTCTTTTTTTACACACATTATACTACAATTATAGGTTGCCAAATGATCTGAAGCTGCAATGACATTAAAACTTTTATATTATTATTATTAGTTATTATTATTATAATATGCTACCTATTAAAGATGTTGATTGTGAGAGTTAGTCATTTATCATGGTAAAGTACAAAATTTGATCATGAATTTCAGTAAATTATATTTTTCATAGAGCAGCTATTATTATAATATGGTATATGTCAGAATATGACTGCTAAATGTATTATTTTAATGTTTTACAAACTTGTGTGTAATATAAGTTGGAAAAATTACTGTACTCTATCGCATTTGTGTCACTCAGCACCCAGAAGTCCAGCTACTTCAATCTGAGCAACTGTTCGTTTGATGCTTTGCACCTGTCATTGGAAGGAATGGCCATATGCAATACCAGGCCAGATGTAATACAGTTAGTAACTAGGGATGGAGGCAAAATCCAACACCATCTGTTGGTATAATTTCAGAATCACTTGTTTCTGGGGCTGTATGCAGTTTTGGTGTCTTAGTGTTTTTTAATTTTTTGTTGTGATTGAGTAGTTACTTATTTTATTTGTAAAGTGCTTATGGTTTTTTTTGCCATATACTCAGGATATTCCTTTGTGTTATTACAATTTTTGTGTTCTATACAACTTTTTATTCTCATATGATTTGCTTAAAATTTGGTAATTTGTGTTCGTTTTAAGATCTTCTGAGCAATATAGGGTATTATGACAGATTTTTGTAGTTAAATGAAAAAGTTCTTTGCTCTCTATTTTTTATGATTTTTTTATCATTTAGTGTGCAGTCTTGGATTGAGCCAGTTATTAGATATTTTTATTTTTTATGCCTCTATTGATGAAGGATAAATGTTTAACCAAGATTCTCTAGATAGGAGTATGATATTTAAGCAAAACTGAAACTGCTTTAGAAACCCTTTCTTATATTGCGCTAATTTGAGTCGGTACACACAATTGTACCTCAGCATTACAAAAGCAATATTGTCAGCTTTGTTTTGTATTGTACGCTAGTTTTTCTCTTAAGTGGTTTTCATTTTATCCAAGTACAGTGGTACCTCGAGATACGAAATTAATCCGTTCTGAGGTGGCCTTCGTATCATGAGTTTTTCATATCTTGAACCGCATTTTACATGTAAAAGGCCTAATCCGTTCCAAGCCCTACAAAAACACCCCAGTAAATTATATTTCCAGGCCTACAACACATGTTCTAGGGTTACGACGCCGATCCGACGGAAGAAATATGACTCCAAAAGGCAAAATATTGTACATACTTGAGTAATATTCAACTGCATGTAATGTTCAACCCCATTTTTACTGCATATATTAGGACTTTAGCATATGTCCCTTAGCAATTAGCCTAGCCTATATTAGCAGTTGCTACTGTAACCTAGTCTATGATTCTGACATCTAAACCTAAGAAGCTAAAAGCTTAGAATATGCCAATAAAATGTATAAATAATCAGTATGTACTCATTTCAAATAATTATTAATTAATCATTAACTATAATACACAAACAAACAAAAAAACCTTCCAATCGTTTGTTTACATTCAGCTCTTACGAGTATCAAACGAACGCCAAGCAATCACTTTTCCAAGGACACAGTAAGCCATAAATTTTCATTAGTATCTCTCTTCAACTAATGAAACTACCAAACAGTATAATAACCATTCATTTTTATTCTTTATTCTATCTTTACCTAATGGAGATACCAAGTTACTGACAGCTATAATGGAACATATACATAATGTAATATTAAAACAAGAAGAATTCTAAAAAATATGTATTTGTTGGCTTCGATGATAGCAGTCTGATTTATTTTATATTTTATGATATCTAATTCACATTTTTTTTTTATTAAATGCATTGCATGTACTCATTTCAAATAATTGTTAAGTAACCATTAACTTTAATAAACAAAAACAAAGAAAAAGCTTCCAAACTCCTGTTTACATCCAACACTTACGAGTACTGAATGATCGCCAAGCAATCACTTTTCCTAGTACACAGTAAGCCATAAATTTTCATTATCTCTCTTCAACTACTGAAACTACCAAACAGTATAATAACCATTCATTTCTATTCTTTATTCTATCTTTACCTAATGTTTTTTTGTTATTAAATGTATTGCATGAATAAGTTTTTAAATTTACAGCATCCTTTTACCAATAGAATACATAAAGCACAAGGGGTAGATGCTGACCAAAAGGAACCAATGGGAGAGTGGGAGGATGGTGGCGAGTTTACTCAGTTGGTGGGGCGCTGGTTTTAAAATTGTTCTCGGTGGTCCGGGCGAATCTCGGGACTTTACAGCAACAACCTTTCGTAACTTGAGCAATTTTCGCATGTAGAACCGTAAAATTTTTCGTATTTGCTTTCGTATCTCGAGTTTTTCGTAAGTTGAGCCTTTCGTATGTCGAGGTACCACTGTATAAATATTTTTTCTTCTGCTTGCAGAAGAATTTTAAACTGTTTTGATTGCTTTCATGAAGACTTACATTGAATGTTTTGAGGCACTTTGCCTTCAGAAGTGAGATCTTAGTTTATTTCTTCATCATAGGGGGTTAGAGATATATTGCTTATAAAGAGTTTACTTGCAAGACTGCTTGTAAAGTTTACTTGTAAGACAAATACGTTATATGAAAAATCTCCACTTGCCTTTGGATGGGAGATTCAGTTTCTTTCTACCTCATATGGGCTGAAACAGTTGATAAGATTATGGCCATCATTTAATGTGTTTTAGTTCTGGAGGGGCAAGGTAATGTATCTTATACACTAAATGTGCCACTGTTTTACCACTAAATGTATTTACTAGCCTGCCTTATCATGAGATCTGCTGTGTATGTGAGCACACACCGAGAGGAACAGTTAGTCTGTTGAGACCTCCCTGCCTGACAAGAATAGTAGTACTGTACGTATAAAGTTTTAATCTATTACTAGGAAGTCTAGTTATGTAAATTAATTAAAAATACATACTTTGACATTGACTGAAATGACATGTTTCAAATATGACCTGTGAGAGTTACAAAAGAGCCCTTAAAATTGGAATGGTCTGGATGAAGAGACATGCTTCAAGAAGCACATGTCATTTAATTCAGTTATTAAAGGTGATTTTGATATATCAGCCAAAATAAGAACCTGATTAGGAACAGTATTGTCAACCAAAAGACCATGTTGAGGAAATTCATTCCAAATTTTAGTTGGGCTGTTACTTTTGTGGGGTTACTGAGCTATTTTCAAAATTATTTTTCAATGCATGTCACTGGAAAGTTTAAAGTGATTGATTACTTATAATATTGTTTCATGGTTATTACTAGTCACTTAAAAAATAAAACTTTAGAATGTTTTTTTTTTTTTTTTTTTTTTTTTTTTTTTTTTTTAATGATCAGAAATGAATTTGAATGCCCTTAGGTCTTGAGGTTTTAGGTTGAGGTTTCGAGTCTTCAAAGGACTTCGATAAAATTTTGCCCTTCAAGTTTTTAAACTTGAGCAGACGGTAGGTTGTACGTTATCCTATTGAAAAATTTACATAACTAGAATGTCTTATACTTTCTAAGTAGATAGGTAGAGTTTAGCACTTCTTTTTTTCCTCCTAAATATCCACAACTCTGTTACTCTTGGTTACACTTTATATGGTGTCGATACCAAAAATAGTTTTAGGATCATAAAAAGATTTTATTTTTTTGGTACTTAACTCAACATACTGTACAATATGGTGTCAGTTATCATTTTTTGCTTGATTAATAAGTGCATTGGGTTTGGCAACTATGGGCTCTTACCTTGAGCAGCCAGTATAAATATATCCATTGTCAACAGTCCATAGATACATAGTATAATTATTAGTTTATTATTTTATGCAGATTTTTGCCACAAGTTTTCCCCAACAAGGATCCCTAGTTGTCAATTGCGCTATATTTTAGTGCAAGGACATGATTTTGATTATCTAATGTCCTGTATCAGAACAAAATCTGCTCAGACTGTAGTAGTTGTGTTTCCAGGTGCTGGCTTAAGATTGTAGAAAGTGTTCTATCTGTCCCGTTTATTGGTAAAAGGAACATAAGGTGTTTGTTTTGACATATTGATGTAAGCTTATTTTGCTTTCTTTGATTTCTAAAATTACCGTCCAGTCAACAGTAAGTTAAAATTGTCAAATCTGAAATATCAAATTTTTATTTATCATAATTACAGTAATTTCTAGGAATATTGATAAACTTGCCATGGTTTGTTTTTTCATCCATACAGTATTATCAAGAATTGTGCCATAAAAATATGTAAAAAATTAATCTAATGATTTCATCTCCAGTTTCCTTTTGGAAATAATTTGGTTGATCATCTTTAAAAATCTCAGAGAGAAAGAACAGAGAACTTCATTGAGATATTGTAAAGTAAATTGGAAAAGTTTGGCACAGTTGGCATGTAAAGGTGCTGTCACATGGGTCATTTTCTGGTAGAGTTTACTCTCAAGCAGCCAATAGTGGCAGCAAAAATGGAAATTGCTCATGTTCGTCACCTTACAGCTAGAGATTGAGACCTTTGTTTGTATGGAAAGAATAGCCTTTCCAATACATTTGGAAATGTCAGTAGTTAATTTAAATCAGTACAGTAGAAGCATGATTTTAGTTATATTTTTTATTGTCCTAGAAAATCATTTCTTTAATAATTATTTTGATGTAAAGTTTCACCACAGGCAAGGTATCATATGTATGATATCATCTCTTTTGAAGCCAAATTTACCGCAAGTTTAGCATTGTCCTATAAATTTAATATTCCAATTGATAAGCTTATTAACAAAATGAATAGTACAGCAACAGCTTTACTCTACATTGTTAAATGCTTATTGACTGCTTGGTGTTTACAGCATTAAACAGTTCAGTACATATATCTGACAACTGGCATGTGACAACATAAGTACTTTCTGGTGCCCCTATTAGTGATATGGCATCCCAAGATGCTAAAAAAATTTGTGACAGCACCTTGAGTCATACTATGACATAAGTTGGGCCATATTTTTCTAGTGTAATTTAAATTAGTCTTATAAGACCATCTCAGAGCATTTCAGGGACTTTTATAGATCACAAGATCCAAGCTAACATTATCTTCAGCCCTATTTTGTTAGCTAGTTCAGTGCAATTTAACCATAGCAATATGTTGTCAGACTTCATATTAAAACAGACATGAAAATTATATTGAGAACCAAATCATTTTTCAATCCTCTTCAAAGCTCTGAGATTGTCACATGGTACTAAGATTATTAGAGAAAAAATGTGTATTGTTTAGCTTATCAGTTGTAATAGTTTTACCTTAAAATGCATATTTTAATTTCCTGAGCATGTCTCCCCTACACTTATTCAACTTTCCATCTAATGTTTATAATCTTACCTCAGTATTATGAATAAAAAATTAAGTTTTGTAATATTATTTTTTCCAATGTCGTTTCTTTCATTGAGTGAGAGAAAAGTTGGAAGCTGGTTGAATGAAACTAATAGTACCTCCCGCAAGCAAATGTTGTGGTTATTTTAAGAATTGCATTTAAAGGTTGGTTGATAGGGGAGTAGACATCATTAGCATATTTTACTTTTCACTTGATCTATAAGTGGAAGTAATCAAAGTTACTGACTTAAGTGAATATAATCAGCTTGATATATGAGAGGAAGTCCATACATGTTCCATCTTAAATGTTTAAGTATTTATTGATTGAAGTTACAGATTCATTTTATTAGCTGTAATCTACTAATCTACTCTTGTATTCGTTATTTTTGTAAACATTTGCAGATGTAATTGAGAGTTGACTGCCACAATTTTATTGATGGAAAAGGATTTAACAACTTTAAAGGTTGTTTATCCCATCTATATTTTCTCTAGTAGAATAGTAAATATTTAAGGTAAATGTAGATAATTCTCTCTCTCTCTCTCTCTCTCTCTCTCTCTCTCTCTCTCTCTCTCTCTCTCTCTCTCTCTCTCTCTCTCTCTCTCTCTCTCTGAGAGAGAGCTGTGATTAACTTACTGTCATGGCCATATTTGTTTGCAGTAGAATTTCATGTACTGTATGTACTATCATCACAAAGATGAATTGCTGAAAATAGCATTAAGTTCATTTTTACCTAGGTGACTTTACCTTTGTCACCAAAATCTTGAAACTGCACATTGTCTAGATCATTTACATTTTATTTTTGTTTCTCATTATGAAAGTGAATGATTTGCTTAGTTTTTCTGAAGAGCCATAGTTGTTTGTGAGCATTTTGTAAGTACTGTTGCATCTGTTTTACAGTGTATTTTCATCTGTGATGACACTTTCCAAAACTTGTCTTACAAAATTTGATCAGATAAGCACGGAAGTGCCTCAAAGCTTGTACAAATTAGCCTGACAGTGGTCAATGACGTAGGTAGTGTCTTTTGTCCGTAATTGCAAGAAGTGATTCCATAAAAAGCCTGGAGCACTTTCTGATATCCATGTTATAACATGCATGCATGTTAAGCTTTTAACAACTTTCTGTATTAGCTTCAGTGAAATCAATGTAGGTGCCCAGCAGATCCAACAAAAATAACCAAACATGAGTCAGTAGCTATGGTAGATTTAGTTAAAATACATGAAAAAATTTAAATCTTAAATACTATTTATAGATTTTTAAATGCCATGTTTAAAGAACTCATATAATGAGTTACCAGCTAAACTAACTATATTACTGGTTTAAATGTTTTAAGTGATCATTATATTTATGTGAATGCACATCTCTTGATTTGGTATGAGATTGTTTCTGCCTTGCAAAGTACCATACTTTGTGTTAAATGTTTAATTTTATTGTTAATGTAATTTCAGTCACTGATGTGGCAAGTTACTGTTCTAATTTTGGGTTGTTTCTTTATAACAGGCCAGTTATCCTTTGCTTGAATGTCAAATTGGATTTCATAATTTCTTCCACATATGTCTTGTTAATACTGTTTTGCTTTTTGACAGGCATTGCATACAGTTTGGAATCATTTTTTATTGATGTTGACTGTAATAACATAATCAGTTCTAAGTTACATACTAGGTGGTTGAAATTCATATACAAAACTAAAGGTTAAAATAAAAAAAACTTTTGATGTTAATGTAACAATTGGGTTCAACAATCAAAATCATTGTAAAAGAAAGTAGAAAATTAGAAATCTTTTGAAAGAGAGACTTGGAAACCTTAATCTATTTAAGAAATTGGTGGCTTTAGTTATTTAAGATTTATTATGATGAATACAATTTATAAAACTAGTAAAGAGAACGTGTCTGTGTGTTTGATGGTCAAACATATCAATACCACGTTATAAGGCCATTGTTCTAAGTAAACTAAAAAAATAAAAATAAGGAATTGTAGATACCCAATTTACTTTGTGTAGTGAATAGAAAGTCATATACTACAAGAATTTTTTACTTTAGATGAAATCTAGCTTATGTATATGTACAATATTTAAAATTATGCAAGAGTACCGGTCATGAGAAGTGATCTATTAAGATAGTGGCTTTGTGATGAGGCAAAAAATGCATCCACTCACTTTTTTTAATTATACACTGTAGTATTTGGAAAAATTTGGCGGAAGAATATTAGACACAACTTGTGCAGGATTTTCGTCTACAGGGAAAGGCCTTTAGTTTTCAGTGAAATAATGTATTATAAACAAACCTCTTAAATTGAATTAAGAAGTAATGTAATATGTACGGTAACAAACATAATTTCAATAGTTATTAAAAGCTCTAAGGTTGTAATAAATGATATATGTAAAAAAGAACAGTTGAATGGCAAATTGACAACCTTGCTTCACATTTTCATGGAGGTTGAAGTTAATTTATATTTATATTATTACAATTTTCTTTTAAAGCACTGTAGATGTATAGGGTGGAATATAATAATCCACATTTAGTTTGTCATTGGAAAACACTTCTACAAAGAACAAGCTCCAAATTGGTGACAGGCAGGAGCAAAGTTTAACTTCAATGTGTAAATCTGTATAACACTTTGTCTAGGTTATGTCAGTTTACATTCAAGTTACATTCAGTAGCCTCATAGGTCTGATGTGCACTATGCAAGTGCTCTGCTTGTTGTTTTTAATCTTTATTTTTTAACAGTTTATGCTGCAAACATTCTGTGACGTTCAGTATAGTGTTAGGTACGTAATGAATTACCCAAGACTGTTTTAACAAAATTTTAAAAAAAATTAACTCTCACTTGCTTTCTTTCCAGTATGGAAAAAAATGTAATTTGAATTCATTAAGGTATTTAAGAAGTGTAGTACATAACTGCTGGTAAACTTCAGTGTTGCATGATGTCATTGTAGGATATACTACTGTGTACCTTACGAGATTTGTTTATTGCAGTACTGCATTTGTCTTTCAAACATATAAACTAAGCTATTAGGTAGTGTCATATTCTCCTAGAGCCCAATATAGTATTGATTGCTCATTCTCAATTGTCTTAGAATATCAGTCATTCCTAGTAAAGTATGGTATCTCAAGACTATAAAGAGATGCAAAGGTCTTCATGAATAAAGCAATGTATTTTGTTTGTGAATACTAAGTGTGCATTAGATGCTAAGAGCCTGCTGTCAGTAGAAGGGCCTTAACACTCATTTTGTTAAGAGAATCACTGGTACCTAATGTTTTGGAGGCTGTGGATTTCTAGTGCTACATTTGATATGAAACAATCTTGGCACTTTTAAAGAGCATGTAGTTTTGTATGGTCCAAATTCATGTGCCAGCAAGATTTGTATTCTTTATGTACACTCGCGCGATGTGATTTTGGTTTTTTGTTACAGTAAATAGTGTTACTTTAAAATTTCAAGTTCAGATAAGATTTCATTACTTTCAGCTTTTGTGAAATGGATGTACTACCTTTAGTTAGACTAAATTTAACATTGCATTTACATGTATTTTATATTTTGTATCCATTTATAAGTATTGCAGATTTTTCATCCATGAAATGCTATGATATAGCATTAGCAATTTTGCATCTTAAATTTTGAGTAAACAAATATTTAAAAAATGATTGTCATCTAGGTTGTTCATTAGCCAGTATGTATACTGAAAGGAGAATTTATTTCATTTACAGGTAATAATTTTTAAAGGAAGTAAGAGATGTTTTTGAAATTTTCCTCCTTTAGTCAATGATTACACCAGTCTTTCAGTTTTATCACTGGTGTCAACCCATGAAGGTAGACAGGTATTCTTATCTGTATATTTGGGATTCTCTACCACTCTTGTAGGCTGTTTCCATGTTAATCTGTATTTTGCATTAGTGATATTATTATTATTATTATTATTATTAGGCTTAACTAAACCACCAACTTAGGGCATTGCAATCGTGGCCTAGCCAAATTTGCATGAAACCTCTTGGGAATTCAAGAGATTAATTTGGAATCTTTGTTTTAAAACCTGGGTGGGAGTCACTTTGTATGTGAACATCTTATGTACCTGGACATTTAAGGACAAATGTTACTAGTTTTGGAAGAAGCATATGGAAATGGCATATAATTTTCCTAATGCTGCATTATATTTTGATACTGTACAAAATTTGATCCATACAGTAATACTTTACTGCTTGTAATTTTATCATAGTGCATGGATTCCATCACCAGTGTACTAATGCTTATGAATTTTTATAAAGCCATACACAGGTAGACCATGCACTGTGGGTTTTACTTTGCTTAAGTTCACTAACATAAAGGGGTAGAAGATCTTTGGTGAATGAGAAGATGAATGAGATTACAATACTGATTTATAAAGTAGTAACTGATACGGAAATTATTATTATTGTTATTCAGTAGGTGAAACCTATCCATATGGAACAAGTCCACGGGGGCCATTGACTTGAAATTCAAGCTTCCAAAGATGATGATGTTCATTAGGAAGAAGTAAGAGGAAGTAAAGGGAAATACAGAAAGACAAGATCTCACTTTTAGCGTCAGAAGCAACTGGTTGACAAGGTGGGACCAGCAGACTTGAGAAAGTTTCTTGGTGGTCTGGTTATATGAATACTATTGAATAGATGTAGTTTTAGGTAAAATATTGCTTGCGAGTCCCTTTTTAGTTTAATCCTTAATTATACATACTAGGTTTGGGTTTCTCTTCAGGTATAGAAAAAATTTTCTGTACGTCCATTTCATTTCATTTTATATCCTAAATAGTTTTGCACCCATTGCACTCAAAGGCTGGTAACTAATGGAATCTGAACTTGTTTAAGTATGGGATCAAATTTACTGTTAACAAGAAAACGTTCTAACTGCTTTTTGACATAATTATAAGCACCTAGACTAAATGCTTACTTATATCTTGAATATACAAAGATGTTTTTGCTTCTCTGTTTGCACTTTTTGTAGTAAAAGGACAAGGTCAACCACTCACAAAATCTACTTATAGTATGGAGTTTCTCGGAAAATAGAAATTTATCTATGTAGTCAAGATTTGTGAACACCATTCAGTGAAAATGTGATACTTTCCTGTACTTAATTAGTATTGGTTATTTTTATTTATTCTGGTAATATTAGAATTTGGATCTATATTGATTAAGTATTTCAGGTGGATTCTTTAATTATATTTTGTTTTTGTTTTTTCTGTGATAGGTTCTTCGTACATTACAAGTGTATAATATTGTGCAGCTTTTGACATGTGTGAAGAAAAATTTCTATAACCTGGACAACTTCTATAAAAAATTCAAGGTCACCTTTCTCAAAGTTTCTCTTCTTTTTTTCATTTGATATTGTTGGACAAACTGTTTTCAGTCTACATTTAGAGGTTCTGAATTCTTCTCAGCTAGAGAGATTATTTTCATGCTTGCTTACTGGTATGACAAGATGTGAAAGCTTATATCATGCACATGTCTGATAGGTAGTTTGGGTGTGATTTTTTTTTTTTTTTTTTTTTTTAATAAAAAATGCTATAGTATTATGTTTGATGGGTTGTCACATGGACCTTGGGTAGAAGTGAAGTAATAGGGTGTCCTGCATGTTTACAAAGACATGGAAATCCCTTTTACATCTCAATTCATGAAGAATTGTCAAGGGCCTTCCTTATTTCAATCTGCATTTGGTTTGAAGGTCAAATATTCATTTGGAGTTGTATAGAGTAAATGAATAGAAAATACAGGGTAGAATTTCATTACCTTCAAAGAAAGAATGAAAACAAGTTCTTCAAGATGTTTTGGTACAACATGGTGCATTTTAAAAAATTGGCAGATGTTTTTGAAGTTTTTCTTGCTTGTTATGAAGATGATGGATTTGTATGCAGTTTGGAAAAAGTTGTGTTAAAAAAAAAAGCGAATTCTGTGATAATCTTCACTGGTGAGTCATGACATTTATTGGTGGTCACTAAAATTGTTTGAGCAATTTGATTTATAATGCCTCTTTTGGTTTGATTTAGAAAAAGCTTAGGTTTTCTACGTATTTCTGAGTGTTCACCATATTGTTTCTGTGTAGGCTGGTCTACCAGGTATACTGACAGGAGTTAATTACAATAAACAATGCTTATATTTTAAAATGCTGCCATGACATCTTTCTTCACATTCCCTATTGCAGCTTTAGCTTTATCTTGCAATATTATTTTTAAGAATTGTATTTTTATAACTGTTCTTGAGTCTTACTTAACTGTGATTGTTGCTTTTGACTGGAATTAAATCAAACTGTATGCTGTTTGCAATTGATAATATCAGTAACTATGAGACTTGCTTTTGGCATTATAGAATGTTCTGCATTTGGTTCAGTGTGGCTGATTGGTTCATTCTTAGTGCGAGGAAAAATTTATAACACCTTTCAGAGGCAAGTAATGTCACTGTTGTTATTTTACATTATTGTTATTATGTATTACTGACATGAAATAAAATTGAGAATCTGTTCTCATATATTAAACAGCTGATTTTCATTTTAAACCTGTTTGTAAATGTAATTTCAAGTTTAAAAAAGTATGTAAAATAAATCATTGCCTTGACATTAGCCAGAAAATAAAGGGGTTATTTGATAACTAATGTTGTCTTTTACAGAAATCCCAGTGAAAACTTGACTTCTAAGTGTAATACACTGAAGTTATACACATTTTGTAATATTCTGATTAACTGAATAGTACTAATACTATCTCCGTGTTAAGCAAAGGGGACCTTAAAAGAACTACCTATCTGATTCATATATGTATTTGCAATGGAAAATTTTACCTACTCCAACTTGGTCCCCTTTTAGCCCCTTGTTGGAGAGGAACTGAAAATAAAGTGTAATTCCAACATAGAGACAATACTACTTGAAACCATAATAGGAGAAAATCATCCCATCACCAGCTATTGGGGCTGCAGCAACTTGCCATCAAATATAACAAATGAAAAAAGCAGTGGCTTCATTATTTTATAGAAACAAGCAGAAAATTGAAAAAGGCAGTAATTCTTAGAAATCACAAAAGTTTCATCCCCCCAAAAAATGAAATTGATAAATTCAAAAAGTTACTGCATGTGCAACATAAAGTCTGCATGTGCAACAACCATTTTGATATATTGAAAAAGTCGCAAGCTATCAGCTAAAATATTGAAAAGATTAAGACAAAGAGGAACATCTATATGAAAAAGGAAAAAGACAAGTAATTCAAACTGTTATTATATAGCAAATGCTTCCCACAAAATTTTCTTTTGTTAATGACCGCTTCACATATATAATACATTCAATAACTACTTCATCCTATGGATTTAAATGTGAACACTTCTGAGTATGTTTACAACATAAAATGACATTCCTTCAATTGAAATTACATTGTGGCACCCTCCTCAACCCATGACGTAAATAGCCAAAGAACTGCAATGTACACAGAAAAGCAACCTACAACAACTTAGTACTTACTATAAATTTTATATAGTACATATATACATTATATATATTATAACAAATGTATGCTGCCCTTGTCTCTGGCCTTTTACCATAGGGATCAGACTGCAATCCATTAAAGGGAGGGGTGACCCTTACACAATGGTAGGAAAAGTTTAGTGAAAGTGAATTTTCTGTTTTGAGAAGAGTCCGGCCAGGTAAAAGCGTTAGGTGAGTCAGGGGGTTAATAGACATGCTAATAGTCACTTTAGATACCCTTATCCCAAGAACTATATACCTGTGATCTTATTTATGCTGGTCTCAATCATCTTTTCAAGAATGTTGGCACTCCTTAATCCCTCGCCACTTCCAGGGACTGGAGGTCCATAGATAAATAACAACCGTTTGAAAGATGGAGAGCAGAATTTGCCCACAAGTCAGCTCTTGTCCAAGAATCACCCTTGACTACTATGTCCTAATTTCCAGGCTGTAGCCTTTTTGTTCTGGCACAGCCACACATGCTATGGATCACAAGCGACCTGGGCTCCAAGTAGCCCCTAAGTTTGTAACAGAAGGCATATTAGATCAAGTTCACTTGCAGTAGTGCACACTGCAATACTTTGGATTGCCTGTTAAGTCTGAAATTAGCAATTCAGAGCCAATTCTATTTCTCTCATTAACTCTTATCTCCTTTTCAAGATTTCATCTCCCAAAAATAAAATCCCTTTTTGCCATACAGCATGTGTTCCCCATATGAATTAAGCCTATTGATGAATTGATCCTTTGCTCAGGACACAGATTAAATAATCCCTCCATTGCGATATGTACGAATTCTTATCTGGGAAATCAGTTACTAGAGAAGTGTTATCTTGCACTTGTGTTGTGCCACCTCTCACTACTGTGAGAAGTTGCCTTAGAAAATTATTACTTAATACAGCCTTGCTACAAGCAAGCCCACTTACTGAAACTGAAAGTCACAGAAACCAGATAATTACAAGACACAGGTTCCACATTGCGTTACCACTTTGTAAGAGATTACGTATATTGCATTCTGAAAGCTAATTAACTGCAAACTTTATTGTAAGGTACTCGTTGCACTCATTTTGTAGAATGCACACCAGCTAGGATTTATTGTACTTTATTTGTTAACTGTAAACTTTGTTGTAAGATATGACGATTTATTCTACTTGTTTGAACTGTGTGAAATAAAGTAATTTAATGCAATTTACTGGCTTTCCTGGCGACCTTCCCTATTTTAAATGTAATCAGAAGGTAAGTTCTCTCTTTTGCTAAATTTGCTTAGATATTTGATTCCGGGTAAGTGGCCCATAAAGCAAACTCAATCAGTATTCATTTAACCTAGCCAAAGCCCAATTATATATATATATATATATATATATATATATATATATATATATATATAATATATAATGGTTATGATAGTTAAGGCAGTTCATAAATGTTCATATTTACATACATACAAAACTACTATGTAAGAGTACAGAACTAACTAATTTTATTAGAGAAATAAAGACTTGTTACTAAAATTATACTTATGGATGGTATGAGGCTTCTTAAACTCAAATACATTTATAACTTTCTCTTGCAACCATGTTTGAAATCTATCATCAATCAGTGTATTAACATGAAGCCGGCAATTGGAAATAAAATTTTCAGTCATACAAATAGTTGCAACCCCAGACAACTGCGAACATATAACTCCACAAGTCATATTAAGTGGTGCATTAAGAGTCAAAAGCATCCATTCCTAGTACTTGACAGTTAAAATATCGTTTTTTATCCCAAACTTTAGTTATGAAATTGATGATTAATCAATAGCAATATCAAAGATGGGTCCTGTTTATATAAACCATTACGAGTATTGAAAATTACAAATACTGAGACATATTGCATTGACATTATGCAATAATATATCTCTATTATTCAGTTCAATCATATTAGATAATCTATACAAATGTGTACATACTTTCATACCTAAGTCTACCTTTGTAAGAATTTAGTTGTACAATGTAAATACGGTATGAATTGGTAATGCTAGGGCAATAATTAGCACCAACTGGATGGATGCCTCTTATACCGCTCATTTTTTTATAGAAAGGGTATGCTAAATAACCGAGCAAATACTTAAATACTAATAAGCGCGCGTAAGACCATATGCAATTAGCAAGTGCGTGTAAACAACTCGTTTTTCACTCCTGCGGATCATGAGACTTTCGACAGTATCACGTGACTGAAAATATTAAACCCGATGTGGTGCGGATATGCAAAACCAATTCCACTAAGAGTTTTATTATGAAAAGTAATTAACTGTAATATTTTACAGTTCTAAAAAAACACTTGACAAATTACTAAGTCTTTATTTAGTATGGTAGAGTAAGCTATAAAGTGTTGTATCCATGTTGAAATAAATCTCATTTTCCTCTGCAGTGTTCTCTCTTTACATGCAAAATCCAGGCACGACCTACGGATAACAATTCTGTTTAACAGTTTCTAATATACCCGAGCTTCCACTGGCAAGGAAATTCGATCAACGCCATTCCACATTTCCGATTCCCACTAAGTTTCCCAAGACAAAGACACCGAACTTTGCCGACCCGTGAAACGAGAGAGAGGAGTCGTCCTTTGCGTGTGCATGACCGCGTGAGGTTGAGTTGCGGCATTCAGGTGGTTCAGGGTAGGGGTGAGGGAGGGGAGTTGGGGGGTGTTTGGCCTCGGGGAGATATTGTTGTTCTGAAGTTGACGCAGTGTTTGGGCGTTACGTCACTTGGTCAGCGCCCGGTAGTATCTGGTATCTGTCGTGTCAGAGAGCAGGTCACTC
Organism: Macrobrachium nipponense; assembly: GCF_015104395.2. NCBI lineage: Eukaryota > Metazoa > Arthropoda > Malacostraca > Decapoda > Palaemonidae > Macrobrachium > Macrobrachium nipponense. The sequence goes on from NC_061102.1 coordinate 20,262,281, forward strand.
ACGGATCTGCTTCCGTTCGTGGGCTGTGCGGATATCGCTTCGAAACGAGGATACTATTCATATTTTTATATTAATTCCAGTACTATATTTACTTGTAATTTCGGCTGGTGATACTCATCGAAACATTCTGAAGTGCATTTGCTTTATCTGGGTTCTTCTTCTAGGTGATATAACTGAGGTGCTGTAAGTCTTTCTTCTAGGTGATATCATACTAAGTTTTGGTGAATTGAATACCAGGAATGGGCATGAGGAAAAAACAGATATTCTGTCACAAAGAAAGTGTGTGCTGTGTGAACTGATATAATTCTGACTATCTGAAATTGAGGATTCTTTTTAATTAACGAGTTGTTACTTTCTGACACAAAGAAATGACAAAAACTAACTGCGTTCGGGAGTGGGTCTCATCCAATGTGATCAAAAGGTAAGTATTGATATATACTATCAATCAAATTTCTGTTGTGGGTTCTCGAAGAACTATCATAATATATGCATGCATACACTACACGCACACGCACTATATATATATATATATATATATATATATATATATATATATATATATATATATATATTATATATAGTCGCCTACGTAGGTGCAGGTGTGACTTTTTTTATATTTACAAATATCAAATCACAAATATCGTTTAATACCTACCTCACAAATTATATAAGTTACACCTAAAGGGAATTATAATTGAGAAGTACTTCGTCCCCGGCTGGTTTCGAACTGCTGCCTAGTTTGGAAAAACAACGACAGATAGTGACTTTTATCTTAAGGAATAGCTCAACAAGGCGTTAGACTTTCGGGTCTTAATAAGCCTTTTATGAAGAAGCTGCTAACTTAAATGCCTTTTTCTTAGCTAACTGCAAACCACCACAGTGGTCTACCAATCAGGTACATGTTTGCTAGGTTCGTGGGTTGCTCTCATCTAGCAGTCTTCTAGTCCACCCAGCTACAAATAGGCTGCCAGCCCAACACCCTTCCCCGTCCTGGTTCTGATCCATGTGGGAATCAAACTTAGATTTTCGCAGGTAAAGGAAACCTAAACATTTGTACGCATCACTTAAGGTTCCTTGCAGTGTCCCTTCGGCCCCTAGCTGCAACTACTTTCATTCCTTTTACTGTACCTCCTATCATATTATCTTTCTTCTATCTTACTTTCCACCCTTTCCTAACAATTCATTCATAGCGCAACTGCGAGGCTTTCCTCCTGTTACACCTTTCAAACCTTTGCACTGTCAATTTCCGTTTCAGCGCTGAATGGCCTTAGTTGCCCCAGTGCTTGGCATTATGCCTAAAACCTATAAATCAATCAATCAAACCTAAACATTGGACGGCCAGTAAACATACAGTGTGTCATTTTGATATCCATAATGTCCTCTGAACTTCTCGATTTCTTCACACTTTGGAAACCCCTGTCACTACAGAGCCTAGATCCAAATGAAGAAAGAAATGAAGTTATTCTGCTGTCCGGGCTAGATTCGAACTCGCATCGGGGGTATCAGAACGAGGTAAAGTTAACTACTTGACCACAAAGAAAGGTATAAGTCCATTCCCGCTCATTTGCACATATATCTGTCGATTTCAAATACATTCACTAGAGGTGGAATTTAATCGTTTCCCGCTTTTTTTTCTTTTTTTTTTATCACATCCCAGATGCAAGTTGGAATCTGGCCCGGGTGTCAGAATATCATTGCTTTCTTCATTTGGGTTTAAGTTTAGTAGTAGCAAGTGTTCCCAAAGTGAGAAGGAATCGAAAAGCCAATAGGGCATTGTGGTTATTAAAAATTCGTGTGCCTCCGGAAAAAATTGACCAGTAGATTCTGAGAGTGCACATATAGTGTATGTATTTCTTCCCTTAAAAGCCTTTTTAGTTTTCTGTTAAAGAAAGATATTGAGAAGACTATTTGTCTGTCCGTCGGCACTTTTTCTATCCGCCCTCAGACCTTAAAAACTACTGAGGCTAGAGGGCTGCAAATAGGTTTGTTGATCACCTACTCTCCAATATTCAAACATACCAAACTGCAGCCCTGTGACCTCGGTAGATTTAATTTTATTTAAGGCTAAATTTAGCCATGATAGTGCGTCTGGCACCTGTCCGTGGCTGAAAGTTTCATGGGCCACGGCTAAGAATTTCATTCAGCATTATACGCTGTACAAAAAACTCAATTCTTCTGCGCCTTTTTTTTGTTATACCAGTTTCCTTTTTGGAAGGGTTGCTGAGGGGTGCAGCCTTCGCGTTTCTCGGAAATTTTTTAGGAAAGATGATGCCATAGCCTCGCATTGATCCGAGCAGGTGTAGCTAAGACAAGATATACATATATATATATATATATATATATAATATAATATATATTATATATATATATATATATGTAATGCTTAATTTACTGTAGCTTTGGTATCATAATCAACTTTGCTAAAATCTACGAAGCTGCTCAGTGCGTCATTAAAAGAAGACACTAGAAAATACAATATAAAATCATGGAAATTTGTAAAAGGACGTTCGTACCCTTTTTAGGAGAGAGAGAGAGAGAGAGAGAGAGAGAGAGAGAGACATTCTCCACTGAAGCGAAGACTTTTAATCTCCAATGTACATGATAAACCCAAAACCCCCAACCACCATTCCAAACAACCCTCCCCAACCCCACCCCCACCCCAACCCCCGGTTCAGTGACGACGTGCGTGTCAAGTCACATGATCAAAGTAATAGAAAATCATGTCAACAGGAATAAAAGTCACGTTGTATTAGTTCTGTAGCTCTTTTAACATCATGAAATGGTTACTTATCAAACTGGTGCTGGTATTAAAACTCACAATGCTGCAATCAGCGTTACAGATCAATGATGTGTATTTTTAATGTTCTTAACAAAGACGAGAGAGTATTTACCTGAGGAAATACTTAAGAAATGAGGATAGCGTCTGCGCTGACTACTTCCAAGAGATAGTGCACATGCGAACAAGTTGCAGATAAAATTCACGGCAATAGAAAGATATGTGTATAATGGCATAAAAAATCAAATAACCCCATTACCAAGATTAAAACGAGATAGTGTTTTTGTAAGGAAAAGACTAACAATATATGTAGTAATTTTACAATGGCGTCATAAAGAGTGGTGACTGTAATGACTAAAAATTAAATAATGTATCGACAAAGACCGCATTTAAGTAAAAGGTTGGTGTATTATCTCGAAAAGCCAATTGTATCCTTAAAGTTATTGTATTTGCAACACCACAATTATTAAAGAAAGAGGTGGTGAATCTGCCAAAGCAAGGATCAGGGGCAAAATTGAGCACTTGTAATGGGAAGACTGAAGAAACTGTATTTAGAATAACTAGATTCAAGATAGAGGTAGTGTCTTTTTCTCGCCAGGATATTATTTTCTTGTAGTGATAAGCGTCATAAGAAAAAAGTGCAAGGAAGTTCAGAGGTCAAGAAGGCATTGTGGCGATTGAAACAACATGCATTGATATTTGGTGCAAGTAAACTCTCTCTCTCTCTCTCTCTCTCTCTCTCTCTCTCTCTCTCTCTCATCTGCTCTCTCTCTTCTCTCTCAGGCAATTGTCATATATATATATATATCTATATATATATATATATATATATATATATATATAATATATATAGAGAGAGAGAGAGAGAGAGAGAGAGAGATATATACACACACACATTATTTATATATATATATATATATATTATATATATATATCTATATATATTATATATATATATATATATATAGTATATGTGTGTGTGTGTGTGTGTGTGTGTGTGGTGTGTGTGTATTCTCTCTCTCTCTCTCTCTCTCTCTCTCGTCCTCCTCTCTCCTCTCTCTCTGCTCTCTATACATACATATATATATACATACATATATATGTGACAATTGCCTATAATACTTTAAGAATACCTAAAATTTTCCGCAGCAGAACTCGACTATTATGACAAATATTCCAAGGTTAATTATAATTACATTTAGCAATAGAAAGGATGGGATGGGGAATCTCGCATGTCCACGAAACATGATATCACGTAATTAATTTTATTCTTAAAAGTTCACTCAGTCACGTAACTTGAATAAAATACGGTATATCTGGGGATCGTGCTTTACATAATGCAAATCATCGGGATTACCGAATCTTAATGGGCTGTTTTAGATATAAAAACTGCATTAAGAAGATATTTTGTGCGATGGTGTTTCTCCTTTTAGGGAAATTGAATTTGACGCATTTCAGCCAAAAGGGAGCGTACAAAATGAAGGTTAATGGCATTAAACGTGCTTTTGGTAAAGGTTACTTCGTTGCCTATAAGTGTATTAAGATACTCCGAGGCTGTGAAAGTTCTCTAGAAAGTTATTTCATCCTAGAGTTGATAACTGAAGATCAAATGTGACTCATGTTATCACTCGATTCCCCCAAGAGGTCATCCTTCTACGTGAATACTGAGCCAAGAAGTCATCCTCCTACGTGAATACTGAGCCAAGAAGTCATCCTCCTACGTGAATACTGAGCCAGAATCATCCTCCACGTGACTGAGGCCAAGAAGTCATCCTCCTACGTGAAAACGAGCCAAGAAGGTCATTCCTCCTCGTGATAAACTGCCAAGAAGTCATCCTCCTACGTGAAAATACTGAGCCAAGAAAGTCATCCTCCTACGTGAATACTGAGCCAAGAAGTCATCCTCCTACGAAAACTAGCCAAGTCTCCTCCCAGTGAAAACTGAGCCAAGAAGTCATCCTCCTACGTGAAAACTGAGCCAAGAAGTCATCCTCCTACGTGAATACTGAGCCAAGAAGTCATCCTCCTACGTGAATACTGAGCCAAGAAGTCATCCTCCTACGTGAATACTGAGCCAAGAAGTCATCCTCCTACGTGAAAACTGAGCCAAGAAGTCATCCTCCTACGTGAAAACTGAGCCAAGAAGGAATTCTCCTACGTGAATACTGAGCCAAGAAGTCATCCTCCTACGTGAATACTGAGCCAAGAAGTCATCCTCCTACGTGAATACTGAGCCAAGAAGTCATCCTCCTACGTGAATACTGAGCCAAGAAGTCATCCTCCCACGTGAATACTGAGCCAGAATCATCTCCCTAACCGTGAAAACTGAGCCAAGAAGTCATCCTCCTACGTGAAAACTGAGCCAAGAAGTCATCCTCCTGTGGAACTGACCAAGAAGTCATCCCCCTACGTGAAAACTGAGCCAAGAGAAGTCTCCCCCCACGTGACATACTGAGCACAGAAGGCCAATCCTCCAACGTGAAACTGAACCCAAGAAGGGATTCTCCTACGTGATGACTGACCAAGAAGGCCATCCTCCCACGTGAATACCCGGACCCAAAAGGGATTCTTCTACGTGAAGATGAGCAAGAAGGCTCTCCTCCACGTGGAATACGGAGCCAAGAAAGGCAACCACTCCTACCGTGAGATCCACTGAGCCAAGCAAGGCATTAACTCCCACGTGAATTACCGCGCAAGAAGGTATACCCACCACGTGAATACCTGAGCCCCCCCACGCACCGGCATCACGCCAACGGATACGACCCCAAGAAAGCGGATTCCTACGGAATGACCTGAAGCAAAGGAAGCCTCCCCTCATCCTCCCACACCAACGCGAATAAGAAAGCAAGAAGGACTATCCTCACATGAATAGAGCCAAGAAGGTATCTCCCCACACCGTGGAATACCTGAGCCCAAGAAGCGCACCATCCCTCCACGTGAAATACTGAGCAAGAAGGCATCCAATCCACGTGCAATACTGGAGACAAGAAGGTATCCATCCTAGTGAATTACTGAGCAAGAAGGTATCTCCACGTGAAATACTTGAGCCAAGAAGGCATCCTCACGTGAATACCTGAGCCCAAGAAGGTATCCTCCCACGTGAATTACTGAGCCAAGAAGGTATCCTCCTACGTGATACTGAGCCAAGAAGGCCATCCTCCCAACGTGAAATACTGAGCAAGAAGGGTTCTCCTACGTGATGACTGAGCAACAGGGATTTATCTACGTGATGGTGAGCAAGAAGGTATCCATACCCAACGTGGGAATACGAGCCAAGAAGGTATCATCCCACGTGAATACTTGAGCCCAAGAAGGAATCCCCACTTGACCATACCCTGAGCAAGACAATGGCCAATTCCTCTCCACGTGCAATAGAGCCCGAACAGGGGGAATTCTCCTACGGTGATGACTGAGCAAGAAGGGCATCCTCCCACGTGAACAATGAGCCAAGAAGGTTATCCTCCTACGTGAATACCTGAACCAAGAAGGGCATTCCTCCCACGTGATACGAGCAAGAAGGTATCCTTCCCACGTGAATACTGAGCCCAAGAAGGCATCCTCCCACGTGAATAATGACCAAGAAGGGATTCTCCTTACGGTGATGGACTGAGCCAAGAAGGCAATCTCCCAGTGAATACTGAGCCAAGAAGGTATCCTCCTACGTGAAAGACTTGAGCCAAGAAGGCATCCTCCCACGGAATACTGAGCCCCCAAGAAGGTACTCCCAGTGAAACTGAGCAAGAAGGCATCCTCCCACATGAATATGACAAGACGGATTTCTACGTGATGACTGAGCAAGAAGGCATCCTCCCACGGTGAATACTGAGCCAAGAAGGTATTCCTCCCACGATGAAAGAGCCAAGAAGGTATCCTCCCAGTGAATAATGCGCCAAGAAGGCATCCTCCCACGTGAATACTGAGCTAAGAAGGCATCCTCCCACGTGAAATATGAGCCAAAGAAGGTACTCCTCCTACGTGATAACTGAGCAAAGAAGATCTCCTCCCAGGGAATACTGAGCCCAAAAGCACCCCCCACCGCGATGCACACACGAGTCCAAGTAAGGGACTCCTCCCACGTGACCTACTGAGCAGACGCGTTATGCCTAATACGTGAACACACACTGAGCCAAGAAGGCTCCTCCACGTGATGATTTACTGAGCCAAGAAGGAATCCTTTCCACGGGTGAATACCTGAGCCCCAAGAAGGCATCCTCCCACGTGAATACTGAGCCAAGAAGGGATTCTCCCACGTGAATACTGAGCCAAGAAGGCATCCTCCCACGTGAATACTGAGCCAAGAAGGTACCTCCTACGTGGAATACTGAGCCAAGAAGGCATCTCCCAGTGAATACTGAGCCAAGAAGGATCCTACCACGTGATACTGAGCCAAGAATGCATCCTCCCACGTGAATACTGACCCAAGAAGGATTCTCCTACGTGATGACTGAGCCAGAAGGCAATCCTCCCACGTGAATAATGAAGCCAAGAATGTTCCTCCTACGTGAATACTGAGCAAGAAGGCATCCTCCACGGAATACTGAGCCACAAGCAAAAAAAAAGGTATCTCCACGTCAATACTGAGCCAAGAAGCATCCTCCTCCACGGAATAAAGACCAAGAAGGATTCTCCTACGTGATGAAAGAGCCAAGAAGGCATCCTCCCACGTGAATACTGAGCCAAGAAGTATCCTCCCACGCGAATATGAGGCCAAGAGGTATCCTCCAACGGAATATGAGCCAAGAAGGCATCCTCCCACGTGAATACTGAGCCCAATGAAGCATCCTCCCACGGAATATTGAGCCAGAAGGTATCCCCTACGTGAATACTGAGCCAAGAAGGAATCCTCCAACGTGAATACTGAGCCAAGAAGGAATTCTCCAACGTGAATACTGAGCCAAGAAGGTACCTCCCAGTGAATACTGAGCCAGAGGCTAGTCTCCTACGTGAATACTCGCAGCCAGAAGGCTCCTCCCACGTGATACGAGCAAGAAGGGATTCTACTACGTGATGACGAGCCAAGAAGGCATCTCCCACGTGAATACTGAAGCCAAGAAGGTATCCTGCCCACGTGAATACTGAGCCCAAGAAGGTATCCTCCCACGTGAATACGAGCCAAGAAGGCATCCTCCCACGTGAATATGCCCAAAGAAGGCATCCTCACACGATGAATACTGACCCAAGAAGGATTCTCCTACGTGCAGAATGAGCCAAGAAGGCATCCTCCACGTGAATTACGAGCCTAAGAAAGGTATCCTCCTCACGTGAATATGAGCAAGAAGGACATTTCCTCCCACGTGAAATACGAGCCAAGAAGTATCCTCCACGTGAATACTGAGCCAAGAAGCATTCTCCCACGTGGATACTGGACCAAGAGCGGATTCTCCTACTGAGACTGAAGGCAAGAAGGCATCCTATCCCACGTGAATACTGAGCCCAGAGGTATCCTCTACCGTGAATACTGAGCGCAGAAGGCCTCCTCCCACGTGAATACGAGCCAAGAAGGGAGCTCCCACGTGGAAGAATGAGCCAAGAAGCATCTCCACGTGATACTGAGCAAGAAGTATCCTTCTACGTGAATACTGAGCCAGAAGGTATCCGCCCACTGAATACTGAGCCCAAGAAGGCATCCTCCCACGAATACTGAGCCAAGAAGGGCATCCTCCCACGTGAATACTGAGACAAGAAGGGATTCTCCTACGTGATGACGAGCCAAGAAGGCATCCTCCCACGTGAATACTGAGCCAAGAGTATCCTCCCACGTCGAATACTAGCCAAGAAAGGATTCTCCTACGTGATGACGAGCAAGAAGGCCTCCTCACGTGAATACTGAGCAAGAAGGCATCCTCCCACGTGAATACTGAGCCAAAGAAGTATTCCTCCTAGGAATACTGAGCAAGAAGGTATCCCTCCCACGTGGAATACGAGCCACGAAGCATTCTCCACGTGAATACTGAGCCAAGAAGGTATCTCCCACGTGATACTGAGCCAAGAAGGAATTCTCCTACGTGAATACTGAGCCAAGAAGGAATTCTCCTACGTGAATACTGAGCCAAGAAGGGATTTCTCCTACGTGATGGGACTGAGCCAAGAAGGCATCCCCCACGTGAATACTGAGCCAACGAAGGTATCCCCACGTGAATACTGAGCCAAGAAGGTATCCTCCCACGTGACTACTGAGTCAAGAAGGCATCCTCCCACGTGAATACCGAGACAAGAAGCATCCTCCACGTGAATACTGACCCAGAGGGGATTCTCCTACGTGATGACTGAGCAAGAAGGCATCTCCCACGTGATACGAGCCAAGAAGGTATCCTCCTACGTGAATTACTGAGCCAAGGGAAGGCATCCTACCACGTGAATACTGAGCCAAGAAGGTATCCCTCCAACTTGAATACTGAGCCAAGAAGGATCCTCCTACCGTGAAATACTGAAGCCAAGAAGGCAGTCCTCCCACGTGAATACTGAGCCAAGAAGGATTCTCCTACGTGATGGACCTGAGCCAAAGAAGGCATCCTCCACGTGAAATACTGTACAGCCAAGCAGGTACCTCCAAGGTTGAATACCTGAAGCCAAAGAAGGTTTATATCCTACCCCGTGAATACCGAGCCACAGAGGATCCTCCCACGTGAAAAATACTGAGCAAGAAGGCATCCTCCAACGTGAATACTGACCCAGAAGGGATTCTCCTACGTGATGACCTGAGCCAAGAAAGGCATCCTCCCACGTGAATACTGCAGCCAAGAAAGGTATCCTCCTACGTGAATACCGAGCCAAGAAGGCATCCTCCCACGTGAATTACTGAAGCAAGCAAGGTATCCCCCCACGTGAATACCTGAAGCCAAGGAAGGCATCCTCCCACGTGAATACCCGACCAAGAGGGATTTCCTACGTGATGACTGAAGCAGAAGGCATCCTCCACGTGAATACTGAGCCAAAAGAAAGGTATCTCCCTACGTGAATACCTGAGCCAAGAAGCATTCAATCCCACGTTGAATCGAGCCAAGAAGTATCCTCCACGTGAATACGAGCCAAGAAGGCATCCTCCCCAAGTGAATTACCTGACCCAAGAAAGCGGATTCTCCTACGTGGAATGACTGAGCCAAGAAGGCATTCCTCCACGTGGAATACCGAGCCAAGAAGGTCCTCCTCCACGTGAATACTGAGCCAAGAAGTATCCTCCCAGGAATACCTGAGCCAAAGAATTGGCATCATCCACGTTGAATACTGAGCCAAGAAGGCATCCTCCCACGTGAATACCTGAGCCATAGAAGGTATCCTCCCTACTGTGAAATAACTGATCCAAGAAGGTATCCTCCCAAAACGTTGAATACTGACCAAGAAGGCATCCTCCCACGTTGAATACTGAGCCAAGAAGTATCCTCCCACGTGAATACTGAGACCCAAGAAGGGTATCCTCATACCGTTGAATACGAGCCAAGGAAGGCATCCTCCCACGTGAATTAACTGAGCCAAGAAGCGGATCTCCTACCGTGATGGACCTTGAGCCTAAGAAAAGGATTTCTCCTAACGTGTGAGTGAGCCAAAAGGAAGGTATCCCCCACGGAATTACGAGCCAGAAGGGTATCCTCCACGTGGAATTACTGAGCAAGAAGGAATCCGCCACGGTGAATACTTGAGCCAAGAAGGCATCCATCCCACGTGAATACTGAGCCAAGAAAGGGATTATCCTAACGTGAATGATGAGCCAAGAAGGCATCCTTCCACGTGAATACTGAGCCAAGGAAGGTATCCTCCTACGTGAATACTGAGACAAGGAAGGCCAATCCTCCACGTGAATACTGAGCCAAGACGGTATCCCTCCCACGTGAATACCGAGCCAAGAAGGCATCCTCACGTGAAAATACGACCCAAGAAGGGATTCTCCACGTGATGACCCTTGAAAAAAGCAAGAAGGAATCCTCCCACGTGAATTACTGAAGCCAAGAAAGGTTTAATCATCCGACGTGAATACTGAGCCAAGGAAGGCCAATCCTCCCACGTGAATAATGAGCAAGAAGGTATCCTCCCACGTGGAATAGGAGCCAAGAAGGCATTCCTCCACGCGAATACTGAATACCAAAGGAGGGATTCTCTACGTGATGGACTGAAGCAAGGGTGAAGGCATTCCTCCCCACGGGTGAATATGAGCCAAGAAGGTATCCTCCCAACAGTGAATACTGAGCCAAGAAGGATCTCCCAACGTGGAATACCTGAGCCAAGAAGGCATCCTCCCACGTGAATAACTGAGCCCAAGAAGGCATCCTCCCACGTGAATACTGAGCCAAGAAGGTAACTCCTCCTACGTGAATACTGAGCCAAGCAAGGCTAATCCTCCACGTGAATACTGAGCCAAGAAGGCATTCTCCCAACGGAATACCTGAGACCAAGAAGGTTCCTCCCACGTGAAATACTGAGCCAAGAATAGTATCCCCTACGTGAATACTGAGCCAAGAAGGGCATCCTCTCACGTGAAAATACGGTAGCCAAGAAAGGGATTCCTCCGAAAACGTGATGACTGAGCCAAGAAGGCATCTCCCACGTGAATACTGAGCCAGAAGGTATCCTCCCACGTGAATACTGAGCCAAGAAGGATCCCACGTGAATACTGAGCCAAGAAGTCATCCTCCTACGTGAAAACTGAGCCAAGAAGGCATCCTTCTACGTGAATACTGACCCAAGAAGGGATTCTCCTACGTGAGACTGAGCAAGAAGGCATACTCCCACGTGAATACTGAGCCAAGAAGTATCCTCCTACGTGAATACTGAGCCAAGCAGGCACCCTCCCCGTGAAAACTGAGCCAAGAAGGTATCCTCCCACGTGAATACTGAGCAAGAAGGCATCTCCCACTGAATACTGACCAAAAGAAGGGATCTACTACGTGATGCAATGAGCCAAGAAGGCATACTCCACGTGAATACTGAGCCAAGAAGGTACTCCTCATACGTGAATACTGATGAGCAAGAAGGCCTCCCCCACGTGAATACTGAGCCAAGAAGGATCTCTACGTGATGACTGAGCCAAGAAAGGCATCCTCCACGTGAATACGAGCCAAGAAGTATCCTCCTACGGAATACTCGAGACAAGAAAGGCCTCCTCCACGGGAATACTGAGCCAAGAAGCTATCACTCCACGTGAATACGAGCCAAGAAGGGATATTTCCTCCCAACGTGAATACTGAGCAAGAAGGATTCTCCCACGTGAATATGAGCCAAGAAGATTCTCCCCGTGAATACTGAGCCAAGAAGGGAATTCCTCCCAACGTGAAATATGAGCCAAGGAAGGGGATTCTCCAACGTGAATACTGGAAGCCAAGAAGTTCATCCTCCAACGTGAATAACTGAGCCCAGAAGGCATCCTCCCACGTGAATAATGAGCCAAGAAGTCATCCTCCTACGTGTGAAATACTGAAGCAAGAAGTCATCCTCCTACGTGAAACTGAGCAAGAAAGTCATCCTCCTACTGAAAACTGATGCCAAGAAGTCATCCTACTACGTGAATACTGAGCCAAGAAGGGATCCTCCTACGTGAATACTGAGCCAAGAAGGGATTCTCCCACGTGAATATTGAGCCAAGAAGGGATTCTCCCACGTGAATATTGAGCCAAGAAGGTATCCTTCTCCGTGAATACTGAGCCAAGAAGGAATTCTCCCACGTGAATACTGAGCCAAGAAGTCATCCTCCCACGTGAATACTGAGCCAAGTAGGCATCCTCCCACGTGAATACTGAGCCAAGAAGGAATTCTCCAACGTGAAAACTAAGCCAAGAAGTCATCCTCTTACGTGAATACTGAGCCAAGAAGGCATCCTCCTACGTGAATACTGAGCCAAGAAGGAATTCTCCAACGTGAATACTGAGCCAAGAAGGAATTCTCCAACGTGAATACTGAGCCAAGAAGGAATTCTCCAACGTGAATACTGAGCCAAGAAGGAATTCTCCAACGTGAATACTGAGCCAAGAAGGAATTCTCCTACGTGAATACTGAGCCAAGAAGGCATCCTCCTACGTGACTACTGAGCGGAAGTAAAGTATAATTATAGAACACGCCTTCTATAGATTATCTCGCCTTCTTCCCGTTTCCTCCATAGGTTAACGCACCGAGGAGGAGGCAGGTCATCGATTTCCGGTTGAGAACGACCATTTTACTAGGATGAACTTCTGAATGGTTTATCGACATCGCATCCACCATTCAAATACTAGAGCGACGTAATATGACCGCCGCTACAACTCCTCGACTTGCTAAAAAAAATTAATTCCAAAGGTTTTTCGAAATTATCAAAACAGAAGAATACGATGGCCACGTCAAAATCCTACTTCGAAATATATTTACATTGAAATAAACGATCGTTATAATATAATTGTAATAGCTATTATATAGCTATAACTAAGAACGATTTACTTCTGTTTATGGAACTTTGCACCAAGTGCCGTAAGGCTATCGAGACAAAAAATAAACTGACGAATGTACATACCTCATAATAATATTTTTTTTCCTTTTTTATTACACAGAACATAATATGAGGTGTTTTCGCTGAATGGCTGACTATTCCTGGCGTAATAGATGCAAGCATGAGACATAGAAAGGCCAGTCACTAACCTGTAGCACTGACGTGTCAGTGTCAATAACTAAAGTATTTGTCGTAAAGATTTATATAAATCAACCATAAACGACGCCGGTACATATTGAATGATAGTCCTCATTAGAAAAAGACTAAATATCGTAGTAAAATTTGAAGCAATGAAAAAGTACATTTCTGCATTACGTTTAAAATGTAATGCAGAAATTTTACAATGACTGCAAAAAATATAACAAAAAAGGCCTTATTCAAGGGAGAGGTGGAGAATTACTTCGTCATACCAATGTACAATTAAAGTGAGTGTATTTGCAACAGCAAGATTAAAATAAAAAAACAATCAGACTGAAAGGTTATCAAATCCAAAGCAATACGAATATAATGGACATTAATTACATTACCAGTCTCCATTAATCACCCGCGACCTGTAAGCCATGATTTTATATTTCGTGTTTTCTGCAGCAAATCTAATATAACAGAAGAGTGTCGTATATATTAAAAATAAGTCTCATTCTTTTCTCAGTCATGAGGAAGGTAAAGGTGGGGTAATTAAGTTGCCCGTCATGTCACTCTTGCATGAAAAGAAATCGACTTTGCTTCGCTGACAAGGACAGTGCCAAGTTAAATGCAAATATAGCGAAAAACGAACAAACATCGGTTTTTGTGGAAAGAACAAATCCTCCACCGAGTATGAGGCCGGCATAAAATCACTACTTGTCAACACTGGCCTAATCCAGAATTTCTCCCACTGATATTGCGAAGACAAATAGGAAAGGAAAGGGCAAACAGACTAGAGCAAACGGTTAAAACACACACACATGCGCATACACATACACAAGCAAAAATCGTCTGCTAACTCGATAGGTGTTTGACTCTTTTTTTTGTGTGTGTGTGTAATTTCTCACACATGCAAGTACAATTTGTCTCTAATAGTCGACAGTTTCTATTTGTAGATCTCGGCAATAAAAAAAAAGAAACATCGCATGCATGCTAGCAATAATTTGCAAATGCTGAGTTCTTAAAGCCAGGAATTCAACAGCAAAACATATTTCTGCAATATCGCTGACGTCCTTGTCTTGTTGATTCGGCTCGTGAGTAAACATTGAGAGTTGAAGGCGTTTTAAAACAATGTGACTTTTCTTTACTTAAACTCACTCTTATGATGGACACAAAGATTCAGATTTGGATTGGCTATTCAATTTTCCGTCATTTCTGTATTATTCTTCCGCTCCGAAATCTAAACTGACTGTGATATATAGACCTTATAGAATTTTAGCATTCCAAAACAAGGCATGATCCGATCTCCAGCTTACTTGGAGGGCGTACTAAAATCTACGGTCAAATGGCGTGTTGTTTCACCAACGAAAATTAAAATCAATACGGTATATTTAATTAGAAATAATTGTTTTGTACTGTCTAACTTGCACATTACTTATTTCTTACATTTTCATTCTAATAAGCACATCATAAATATCCTATCCTAAAATTCCTGTACCTTTAACTCAACGCGAAACACTTTTTTTCCGACCTTTTAAGGCTTTTCCATAGGGCTTCCCTATCCCCCCAAAACAACAACAACAACAACACCAACAAAGTAGTTTGTAGGCTTACTCCCCCGAGTAAGCGAAAATGAGATGAATTTTTAAGGAAACCACCTAAGAGGTAGGTTTGGCCAAGCTTATTATAGAACCCTTAAAGTGATGTAAGTTTCGAAGTAAGCAATCTAATATGGAGGAGATGGACACAGAGGTTAGCTATATCTTCTGGAGACCGTTAATAATGACGGATATGGTACATGGAAATAAAACCAGAAAACAAAAAACACCAACGATAGATGGAGTAATTTCTCTCATAATCCACCAAGCGACTTTCGCTCGGTTATTAACCTTTTCAACAACAACAACAAATAAATTAATAAATAAAATAAAAATTGTACAGAAAATGGAATAGTAAGTAATTCTGTGTATCTTCAAAGGAGAGCATCTACTCCCAAGACTGTGGAGGTATGTGGCACAACTATATTCATAGTTATATATATACTAAATGCGGCTTCTAATCCCAAAAGCAGCATCTCTTTAATCATACAGAGTATACAGTTTAAAGGCTGGGATCTTGAACACTTAAATACTTTCTTCCACATTAAATTCTTCCTTAGCAACCTCGCCTATCGACTCCTTTTACTACCTGAAGTCATGTATTCCAACTGAGCTTAAAATAGCGAACAATGCTTTTAAACCAAAACTCCTAATTGTATTCATGCCAAAGAAACGCACCTTTTTGATGTTTTCGGGTCTCGCGGCATTCCTTTTGAGTTCATAAGAAATAACCTCTCTCACTCAATTTACCTTTTAGCCATCAGGCTTCACTGCAAAGTAATCCAATGGAACGAAAGGACAGTAAATGAATTATGAGGAAGTTTCAGGCCAACGTGCCGGGAAAAAGCAGGTGTTTCTATAGAAGTTGGGGTGCTCGACATGCACGCCCTTCAACTGCCCATTTTTAGTTTCCTGTAAAAGAAAACTGTTGCGATGACTATTTGTCTGTCCGGCCGCCCTATCATCTTAAAAACTATTGAGGCTAGAGGGCTGCAAATTGGTACGTTGATCATCCACCCTCCAATCATTAAACATACCAAATTGCAGCCCCCAGCCTCTGTATTTTTTTTTTATTTATGGTTAAAGTTAGCCGTGATCGTGCATCTGGCAATGCTAGAGGTGCCAGCCGCCGATGCATCTTCACTTGACCACATCTGGGGAGCAACTGAGCGCTACCCGGTCGTGGCTGAGAGTTTCATACTGCAGCACATCGAGAGTGTCATAAAGCCTTATAAGCAGTACAAAAATATCTTCGGCGCATTTTTCACTTGTTTTATTACTGACTGAAGCAACTACGCAGTTCTTTGTGGATACTGGGTCATATCATCCCAGATACAACAATAAGATTTATTACAGAAGTTGGTGGGTTATACAAAAAATGTTGTCAAATCTTGGCCTATGACTTTATATGCTGGTTGTCCAAAGTACTGGACGCAAGTAGCTTTCGCGGGAGGGTACAAATTACACAAATTCGCAATTACTGGCTGATTTTCTCTTACCTATTTACATCTATTCTTATATCTCGCTTTTACGTCTCTTTTTATGAATATGAGCAGTCAATTCAGCACAAGGTTGTTAGACATATCTATAGTCCTCTAGTATTCCCACTTGGCTAATAATAATAATAATAATAATAATAAAATAATAATAATAATAATAATAATAATAATAATAATAATGGACATCAGGATGGAGTTTGGAATAGAAAAATGCGCCTTAGTCAACATACAAAAAGGCAAAGTAACGAGAACTGAAGGGATAAAGCTACCAGATGGGAGCAACATCAAACACATAGATGAGAGAGGATACAAATACCTGGGAATAATGGAAGGAGGGGATATAAAACACCAAGAGATGAAGGACACGATCAGGAAAGAATATATGCAGAGACTCAAGGCGATACTCAAGTCAAAACTCAACGGCGGAAATATGATAAAAGCCATAAACACATGGGCAGTGCCAGTAATCAGATACAGTGCAGGAATAGTGGAATGGACGAAGGCAGAACTCCGCAGCATAGATCAGAAAACCAGGAAACATATGACAATACACAAAGCACTACACCCAAGAGTAAATACGGACAGACTATACATAACACGAAAGGAAGGAGGGAGAGGACTACTAAGTATAGAGGACTGCGTCAACATTGAAAACAGAGCACTAGGGCAATATCTGAAAACCAGTGAAGACGAGTGGCTAAAGAGTGCATGGGAAGAAGGACTAATAAAAGTAGACGAAGACCCAGGAATATACAGAGACAGGAGAATGACAGACAGAAAAGAGGACTGGCACAACAAACCAATGCTCGGACAATACATGAGACAGACTAAAGAACTAGCCAGCGATGACACATGGCAATGGCTACAGAGGGGAGAGCTAAAGAAGGAAACTGAAGGAATGATAACAGCGGCACAAGATCAGGCCCTAAGAACCAGATATATTCAAAGAACGATAGACGGAAATAACATCTCTCCCATATGTAGGAAGTGCAATACGAAAAATGAAACCATAAACCACATAGCAAGCGAAATGCCCGGCACTTGCACAGAACCAGTACAAAAAGAGGCATGATTCAGTGGCAAAAGCCCTCCACTGGAGCCTGTGCAAGAAACATCAGCTACCTTGCAGTAATAAGTGGTACGAGCACCAACCTGAGGGAGTGATAGAAAACGATCACGCAAAGATCCTCTGGGACTATGGTATCAGAACAGATAGGGTGATACGTGCAAACAGACCAGACGTGACGTTGATTGACAAAGTCAAGAAGAAAGTATCACTCATTGATGTCGCAATACCATGGGACACCAGAGTTGAAGAGAAAGAAAGGGAAAAAATGGATAAGTATCAAGATCTGAAAATAGAAATAAGAAGGATATGGGATATGCCAGTGGAAATCGTACCCATAATCATAGGAGCACTAGGCACGATCCCAAGATCCCTGAAAAGGAATCTAGAAAAACTAGAGGCTGAAGTAGCTCCAGGACTCATGCAGAAGAGTGTGATCCTAGAAACGGCACACATAGTAAGAAAAGTGATGGACTCCTAAGGAGCAGGATACAACCCGGAACCCCACACTATAAATACCACCCAGTCGAATTGGAGGACTGTGATAGAGCAAAAAAAAAAAAAAAAAAAAAAAAAAAATAATAATAATAATAATAATAATAATAATAAATGGTTTTTGGCCCAATATGCGCAATCTCAATAAATGCTTCTTTCAAAAGAATTTATAATTGTTGCAATGAAAGGATACTTTGTCTTTACGTCATTTTGGAAAAAAACACGAAATATTAAAGAGAGAGAAAAAAAGAGACAACAGAACAATTTGGGTAAATAATCTTATTGCAGGAAAGAATTCCTACACTTGAACATGCCAGCAATAAGTATCAAGGAAAAGCATAATAGGCATACTCAAATATTACCTCCGGTCGGCACATGAAAGTAACGGTTTCATTATGATAATGCGTTTGCACTTCTAAAAGAGAATAATCGGAAACTTCCATTAACAAAAGGATGTCATTTACAGTCATAACGACTCTGGAAATTGTTTTAATATTTTTTTTGGTCTATGTCATATAAATAAATAAATAAATAAAATAAATAAATACATATATACATACATATAAAAACACACAATATATATATATATATATAAATATATATATTAATTAGTATATATAATATAATACATATATATAATGTATATATATATATGTACTATAAAAATTTGTAAAAAAAAAACCCCCCAGTGGAAAGGGGCCCTCTGATGGTAAAAAATATATATATATATATATATATAAATATTAATATATACATATATATATATATATATATATATATATATATATTAATATAATTATATTATAATATAATATAATATATTATATATATCATATATATAATGTACCGTTGAGCTCTGAATGGTGTAATATCTATATTATCTATAATTTAGATATATATACATAATATATATATATGATCTTATATCATATTCTATATATATACTATATATATATAATATATATCTTCTATATCTATATTATATATATCCCTATATCTTATATCTCTCTATCTGTATATATATATCTATATTATATATATAGATATATATTATATATATATAATATAATAATATATATATATATGTATATATATATATATATATATATATATATAAGATAATATATAATATATATATATTATCATCAGAGCTCACTGGGTACAAAAAGAAATTTCTAACAATTAAAATGAAAACATTTTCACAACTACTTAAAACCTTCCTCTCTCTCTCTCCCTGCCATCCTGGCCTCCAGCGAGACCCTGCGAGAAGAATCGGATACAAAGGACACGGGAAACCTCTCGGAGGGGCGGAAGGAGGTGAGGAGAGGCCGGGCGGAATTCGGAAGGGCGAGGTCGTGCGTGCAATACGGCGTCTCTTGGTCACGAGGGGACAAAAGCGGATCTCTCTCTCTCGTTTTGGGGGGAAGGAGAGGAAAGGCTTTTCCCGTTGGTGTTGGAAAGGATTTTCCTGCGGGATGGGGGTTGGGTAGGGGTTAGGATGGGAAAATATTGGGGAGGGGAACGGGGTGAGAAAGGGTGAATGAGGTAGTGACCTTGGTGGAGTGAGGGATGGAAATCTGAGGGAAAAGAATATGTATTTTACGACAGAAGAATCTAAGGGGAGTGAAACACGTACAGACCAAGGTCAAGCGGCAACATAAGGGAAATATAATGATAATAATAATAATAATAATAATAATAATAATAATAATAATAATAATAATAATAATATAGATGAGATAATACACGAGTCAAACAGGTAGAGACGAAGCAACAGCAACAACGACGGAAACATAATAATAATAATAATAATAATAATAATAATAATAATAATAATAATAATAATAATAATAATAATAATAATAATAATAATATAGGTAGCAGACCCTCTCTGAAGCATGAGGTATTGAAGGTGACAGCTGCACTAGCTGCTTAATTGTATATATCATAGTTTTCTCTATCTTTCCCATAACTGATTTTTCAGGGTTACCGGCAGAATGCAGTAAATCGAAATATAAGAAAATTTAAGACAACGATTAGTCGTTCATACCTCTATCTGAGAATGAAACGTGAACGAAAGGGAGACAAATAAAATGCGACAGTGCTCAGGTAAAAAAAAAAAAAAAAAAAACAATTATGATTATGACTACAATAAAAAAAATATTTTTTCTTATGATGAGACAATTAAAATACAAACGAGAGACGTAACTTTAAAAACACAAGGAGAGAGAAATAAAAAGAAATGAGAGGGAAGAACGAGAGGATAATATAACCTCACGCATACGGAGGTAGGTGAGGAGGTTATGCCAAGCTCAAGTATCGATTTAACCCCTTCCCACCAGCAGTGACCTCAAACGCCAAGTGAGCGATTCATTGATATTCGCCATCTCACGCATGAGTAATTTAAATGTGGGTTGTGTTGTCCGTAGAGTTTTTCATCACTTCATTGTCACTGGAAAGTGAAGGGAGAATCGCATCGTCAAGGTCTTTCCGTCCCTTTTTTTTAGTTTTCTGAAAAGAAAACTATTGTGCCAGCTTTGTCTGTCCGTCCTCGCTTTTGCTGCCCACCCTCAGTTCTGAGGCTAGAGGGCTACGAATGTTGATCATCCACCCTCCAATCATCAAACATACCAAATTGCAGCCCTCTAGCCTCAGTAATTTTATTTTATCTAAGGTTAAAGTTAGCCATATTTGTGCGTCTGGAAACGATATAGGCCAGGCCACCACCGGCCTGTTGTTAAAGTTTCATGGGCCGCGGCTCATAATGCATTATACCAGAGAGAGAGAGAGAGAGAGAGAGAGAGAGAGAGAGAGAGAGAGAGAGAGAGGAATAACAATCAAATTAAACTTCAATTCTGTCTCATTATCACTACTGATATGGATTGCAATACGCCTTTTAATGACTGAAAACTTGAGGGTCCATAGATATTTAAAAGAAATGCACAATATATAGATAAAAAAACGTATACCTGATCTTATACAGACCAACCAAGGCCCGTCACAACATCAGACTACGGTATACATCAAAACCTCGCATAAAAAAGAGAAAGAAATACAATGGAAAAACTCTTCTCAGGTCAATGTTCTCCGAGAATTCTTGAAGCTCCAGAGCAATGTATTATTGATAAATCATAAATTCTTTGAAGGACACACTCATCCCCGCGAACTCCAATTGCGAATGCATGGCGTGTCGCAAAATCCTTCGCATATAATAATGCGCGTCATTCTCAACAGAAAATTACTAAGTGGCGACTCAGTTATTTACAAAACTTAAGATATGGATCTCTCGAACATTTCAATTACACGAGACAATGTTTATAGATCGTTCGAGGCCTATGCAATTGAATGGAACGTCAGAACGTCAGAATTAAAAGATGTAATGTTTATGAATCGAATTCCGCGGAACAGAAATGAATCACATTTATGGACCGATCGATTCTCCTGATGTGCCGTTCATGACGAAGCTCACTAATCATTCTGTCCTCCCGAGGAAATGGCGTGATTCTCACGAAGAGTTCATGAAAAATGTTTACAGAATTGTTCTAATCCTCTGAAATGACGAAAAACGTTTAAGATAAATGCATCTATTCAAGCTGCTAAATCTTTTAAGATAAATGCATCTATTCAAGCTGCTAAATCATTTAAGATAAATGCATCTATTAAAGCTGCTATACCTGTCTTGAAATTCGACGACATACTTCGCGCAGTAAGAATACAGAAAAAACCAAAACAGGTTTATAACAAAATAAAAACAAAATACAAATTCTTTGCCAAGTCTTCTTCTCATGTTATAACCATATTTCTTACCAAAGCAGGTCTATTACTTCTACCAAATCACTTCGTTCCTTGTACTTCCGTCCCCCCCTTTTTTTAGCGTGTGACCTGGGAAGGTCATTAGGAGGTCCGTCCCTGTGACATTCTAAAAAAAATACTCGGTCCTAGTTTAAATCTACTGTTAAGTTTCACCGACGGATTGCTGGACTTCCACGTAGCAAGGCGTGTTAAAACCGAGTATTTTACTCGTCTTAGGCAATCAACCGTATGCTTTCAAGCACGACACAATGTTTGAAGAGAAACGGTCACGAAATTAAGCCATAACGGTGCAAAAGATGCTTTTAACTCTGACAGAAAAAAGTATATAAAAAAATATGAATTGGCAAAGGTAACCTTCAAAATGTGCAGTACAACGAGATACCTGCAAAGCCGCATGATGAATACACGTGTGACCTATATCTTCGTTTATGTAGGTACGTGACTTCATTAATGCTTAGCCAGGTCCGATATTCTAGAGATAGGTTTCTGACATTTTAGAAAATTACAGTACTGGGGAGCTGGCACATAACGGCGCACGCCATAAAACCGTCTGAAAATGACTGAATAGCGCAACAACACGAAAAATATAAATACACCTCTCAATCTATTTAGATTTATGAAAAGGCATAAAATCAAAGAGTAGGCCTTTCACTGACACCCATATTCAACTCTCTTCAAATAATAGAAACATTTAGAAAATGTCTCTAAATTAAAAACGAAAAAATGTTGCTGGTATCTATTGCTGATTAAATAAAAAGTTGCTGGTATCTACTGCTGATCAAATAAAAAAGTTGCTGGTATCTATTGCTGATTAAATAAAAAGTTGCTGGTATCTACTGCTGATCCAATAAAAAAAGTTGCTGGTGCCTACTGCTGATCCAATAAAAAAGTTGCTGGTATCTACTGCTGATTAAATCCGTTTCTTAGGAGCGTCAGTGATTATCACACATTTGTACTAGTCGATTTGTCTCATTGTACAGAAAAATTATCATGAGGCAGTCACCCAATTTTATTCGCACCTCTAGAGATCTCATTAACATACATACACACACACATATGTAAAAACACACGTTCCTACAAGTTTGTGGCTTGGGTAAAAATATACATATTTTAAAGTTACAAGTAAACCTGACAGAAAAACAAAATGACTTACAGATACTGCAAGTTATTCTAATCAATGTAATTCCAAGCAATCCCCTTGTATTGAAATAATATAACCTTTACAATTATCTTTTACTTACTCGTGCAAAACTCAGTTTTGTTACTACTTTAGGCTAATTCACGAACGTAATTACCTTTCAAACTTTTATCAGCGGAACAAGCTAAGCTATATGACCAAAACTAATGCTACTGTCCATCCGCAGATTAAGAGCAAGGCCGAGTCAGGAACGATGATTCGAATACGACCATGAAATCCCCCCGACCGGACAGCCCGATTCCAGGACTGCCCACCATCCGAACCATCCGGGTAGAGAGCGCCAGGACGAGAGATGACGAAGACAACGAGCCGCTTTCGCTGCCACTCCGCCATCACAGCGCCGCAGTTGAACGCTCCGGCTCCGTTCTCCTGAGCGGATTTCCTCCGCTGTCCGCTTCGTCTTCTCCCCGCAGCTACAACGACCCGGGATCCTTCCCTATCCCCCACAGGATCTCGCTCAAGCCCATCGTCCACCATAATCAACCGTTTCCAGGGAACAGGCACTCCTTCCAGCCGACTGCTCTGCCGCCCTTCAAGAACGACGTCCTCACGAGGGGACCTCACCCCACAAACAATGACGAGCGCCAGACATCACTGTCTTCCTCACTATCTTCCTCGCCCTCAGACGGAGATGGTGAAGAAGAGGACATGGAAATTGACACCATCTCCGCCAAAGTCAGCGACTCGCAGGAAGAGGAGCCGCCTCCCGCTAAGGGCACGGCGAGTATTCTCTTCGTCAGATCATCGGAGGTACCCGTCAGAGTCAACGCGACTTCTGAGCCCACCAGAATGCAAGGGTGGAAGTGCGAGAAGAATTTCGAGCGCGATAATAATTCAAGCGATATGAAAGTATGGCCGCAGGTAAGCCCAGGTCAATGAGGATTTAGTCTTTGCTCCACCTGCGGCAAACGGCTCATATTCATTATGAAAGAATGTTTCGAAATTGATTCTTGAAGTTTTAAAAATAAATAATCAGATTAACTAAAATCTCATGATGGAGGTCTGCCATTCGTTAATGCTGATCATTAAAAAATATGACACATAAATCGAGTCAAATATAATCTCGCTAACTCTTTAAATTCGAAAAATAGTCTCAAAACTTAACACTATTTAACTATTAAATAATTTTAATTAGTTTACTCAATTAACAGCAAAGTAAGCGACTAGGTTTTCATCTTAGTACTGTTCTATTCAATAAACCCAATAATTCATTCTTCATTTCAATACTTTATGAATAATAGAAGTTTACAGTTTACTGTTCACTAATACTTACCATTCACATAGGGCTTGCTCTGTCATTTTTTCTTACAAAGAATATATATGTGATATCCTCACTGCTAGGTTAAAAGGAAGTAATTACCGTCAGAATGATTCATGACTGTAATCTCGAAACCAAAGAAACGGAAGATGTACAAGAAAATTCATTACGTACATGGATGAAAATGATTTAAAAGTTAAAATGTGTTAAGTTTTGGTATTTGTTCAGTTTTTTGGTGTTACTGAGATTATATTTGATCCCATGTACTTATGTCATAATTGTACTTGACTCTATGTATTTATGTCATAATTGTATTTGACTCTACGTACTTATGTGATAATTGCATTTGACTCTATGTACTGATATCATTATTGTATTTTGACTCTACGTGTCATAATTGTATTGGACTCTACGTATTATGTCATAATTGTATTTTGACTGCACGCACTTGCCATAATTGTATTTTGACTCTAAGTACTTACGTCATAATTTCACCGTAAATACCACATGAACTAACGTAAATCTCTCGGAAAAACGACTAAGACACTTGACCAAATTGTCTACAATAATCAACAATGAAATTCCCGTCACCATTTCCCCATTTTGTCGATTAAAGGCCATGCTCGGAAGACTTTAAATTTAACAATTTAACATAATGCCTTTAAATCTAACAATTTAACATGATGCCCTTAAATCTAACAATTTAACATAATGCCCTTAAATTTAACAATTTAACATAATGCCCTTAAATCTAACAATTTAACATAATGCCCTTAAATCTAACAATTTAACATGATGCCTTTAAATTGAACAACTGAACATAATGCCTTTAAATTTAACCATTAAATATAATGCCTTTGAAATCTAACAATTTTACATAATGCCTTTAAATTTAACATAATGCCTCTGAACTGAACATAATGCCTTCAAATTTAACAATTTAACATAATGGCTTTAAATCTAACAAGAATTCACATCCCTGTCACGTCCTTTTCCAGTTAATATTATGGATACAGCCCCTGAAATCACATCAAAACAAACCATTCGGTTAATATCTCTGAGAGCAAAATTCGTAAGACTTTAATCAACCATTACGTCCACATCCTCCCTTCTAATTTCCCACTCATTTTCCCCCTTTATTCAATCACCACTCTCACTCCAGCGGTCGTAACTGATGAAATGAAGGGGAAAATTGACCAAAATTGACCATTAGTCTCCGAAACTCGTGTGTGTGTGAGTGCTTGAGAGCTGACACGAGCAGTCATTGTTGTAAAGACTTCTCACTGTATTATATAAATCTATAATTTTGTCAATAAATTGTATTATTGATAAAAGTTACAAAAGCTTTAATAACAATGTTCCTCCTCAGTGTTTACGTTTTTTAACAATAATAATAATAATAATAATAATAATAATTAATAAATAATAATAATAATAATAATAATATATAATAATAATAATAATAATAATAATTTTTAATTTTTTATTTTTTTATTTTTATTCTTTTATTATTATTATTTTATTATTATTATTATTATACATTATTATTATTGTATTATTAAAAGTTATTTAATTAATTATTATTAATTCTTAATTATTATTATTATTATTTTAGTATATTTTTCGATTCTTATTATTATTATTATTATTATTTTATTATTATTATTATTATTATATCGATCTATAATTTTATCAATAAATTGTATTATTGAAAACAGTTAAAAAGCTCTAATAACTATGTTCCTCCTCATTGTTGACGTTTTTAAAAAATTTTAAAGTAAACACTGAGGTGTCGAAGGTCTTTGTTTAAAGTTTTTAACTTTTATTAACAATACAATCGATATAATTGAGGATATTTAATGAACAGTACTGTTATTTATCCAACAGGTCCTGGTGAGCGTAGTAGTGGCACTTGCCCACTTGGCACTGGGCACAGTCTTAGCCTACCCAGCAATATCCCTCCCTCTCCTCATGACGTCCCCACCAGGTGACTCGGCTTCACTATCACAATCAGACGACGCAGACACCTCACCATTCGACCAGTCATACAACAGCTCCAACTACGACTTCCTGCCAGTCACCGAGGCCTTCCAGGACGAGGACAGCGACCTTCAAAGGACTCCCGAGAGCGACTCCTTCAAATCCTCCCCTTTCTCTCACTCGGAGGCTGAGAACATGACCGGCGAAGGCGATAACGACACCGGAGACGCGACTTCGCAGTGGTCGGGGTTTTTCCCAGTTATCCGGATTCTGCCTGAGCAAGCAGCTTGGTTAGGTCAGTTTCAACGAGGAATGGTAATACTGTGATGAATCAGGAATGAAGTTTTATCGGATCCGGTGTGGAATGTCAACACTGATGAAGTCCTATTGGATCCGGTGTGGAATGTCAACACTGATGAAGTCCTATTGGTTCCAGTGTGGAATGTCAACACTGATGAAGTCCTATTGGATCCAGTGTGGAATGTCAACACTGATGAAAGTCCTATTGGATCAGTGTCGGAATGTCAACATGATGAAGTCCTATTGGATCCAGTGTGGGAATCAACACTGAGAAGTCTATTGGATCATGTGGAATGTCCAACACTGTGGAAGTCCTATTGGATCCAGTGCCTGTATGTCAACACTGATGAAGTCCTATTGGATCCAGTGTGGAATGTCAACACTGATGAAGTCCTATTGGATCCAGTGTGGAATATCAACACTGATGAAGTCCTATTGGATCCGGTGTGGAATGTCAACACAGATGAAGTTCTATTGGATCCAGTGTGGAATGTCAACACTGATGAAGTTCTATTGGATCCAGTGTGGAATGTCAACACTGATGAAGTCCTATTGGATCCGGTGTGGAATGTCAACACTGCATCAGGTCTGCAGTCAGTGTAGAAATGCAGAAACAATGCTGCAGCTTAGTTAGGTCATTCTAATGTATCTCACTGAATCGAGCGTGGAATGACAATGATGTAATGAATCATAAATGAAGTGTTATTATTGGATCTGGTGTGGAATGTCAACACTGAATCTGTTGAGTAGTCAATACTGAAACGTAGGACAATACTGAATATTGTGTCGCAAATTAGAATTGAGATGAAATGGAATGCCGATATTAGGCATGATGTGGAATGTAAGCATTGAATCAGGTAGGATGGTCAGAGAGAGAGAGAGAGAGAGAGAGAGAGAGAGAGAGAGAGAGAGAGCAATTTACTCCTTTAATAATCATTAAAAAAGAAATTTTATTCTCTCTCTCTCTCTCTCTCTCTCTCTCTCTCTCTCTCTCTCTCTCTCTCTCTCTCTCTATGGCTGGAATCCAAAATTCTCCCAGCAGTCTAAGGGGACCTAAAGTCACGAAAGGCGCAACATAAAAAAAAAAAAAACGAAGACTGGAGGATATACCAAAGATATCAATATAAAATACACAGAGGAATCGACAAAGAATATGAAAATAAAACGAAAATAATGATGACGCCCAACTACCAGGGTTACTGATGACGTAAAACTAAAAGATTTCTGTTTGATATACGAAAATGGAGAAGTTACAAGGATATTGGTCGTATAACCGAATACATTACTATATTCATTATTAAAGTGTCGTACGATCTCATTATTTTTCTAATTATCATACTACCCAAACTAAAATAAGATTCATGCGGAGCACCTAAAACGCCGTTTTACTCGTCAGTACCATGTCCTTAAGAGAGAAAATGCGAATGAATGAAATAACAAATGAGTATAGATGAACAAACAATTATCATTATATATATATATATATATATATAATATATATATAGATATATATATATATATATATATATATATATATATATATATATATATATGTATATATATATATATAATATATTAATATATAATGTGACCAGAGTCCCGCTTTTTCAACACCTGACCCAGTTTTTTTTTAAATTTGTGAGTTGTCCCGCTTTTTTCAAGTTCGTCTCGCTCTTTTTTATACAAAACAAAAGTCCCCATTTTAATGGAATATTACTTATGTTTTGTATAATTTTGCCATTTAACTAGCTGGTAACATCTACCGTCTTCTCCGACTGTTACGATACTCAATGAAGTGAATTAAAAGAATATCATAGACTGTAAAGTGTATAAAGTGCGGCCCTTTGCGGCTGCTGATGTTGGCAGAATAAAGGGCCGAGAAAGTCACTGAAGGTACGATGTGTCTATATATATATATATATCTATATATATACATATATATATATATATATATATATATATATATATATATATATATATATATATATATAACATGAAATCACAAAATACAGGCAGCACCTATGCACTCATATATACCCCAGCACAAAATATTAAAACCGGAAATGACATGCGTAATAAACTTAGAAGATATATGGCCACGAAAGAAAGATATCGATTCGAGAACCGTTCAAAGTTCGATTCTCAACAGAACACCGTCTAGACACTGCTTCTAAATACGCCCAAAATGGTCGAAATCTCTCTCTCTCTCTCTTTATTATTCGTCTTTCGTGGCCATGCGTCCTATTTGCCTCTTCTCGTTTTATGTCTCTGTGGTAATCAATTTATTCTCAACAGCATCCATCCACACGGTGGGCGCCATCTTCGGCTCGATGATATGCGGGACGCTGTTGGGCGTGTTCGGACAACGCCGGACGATCCTCCTCATGGCGCCCATTGTTCTCACCTCCTGGATTACGATATGGGCGGCGCCCTCTCTCGTCTTCCTCATGGCCGCTAGGTCAGATGTACCAATTTAATTCATGGTAGTTTGCACCAAACAAAATTACTCGAGAGATTTTTCTTTTTATCGAACATCAGGGGTATCAAATTTGGTTCGGCGTTCTGTATCTAATGCAGTAATAATAATTGGCTGTTAACTCACTGAAATTGAATTTATGAATTTTCACTTTTAATTAGCATTTCAGTCTCACCAATTTCAGCTTGTAGTTAACAGGTTTAAAATTCTTGCTACTTGAAGGTTTTTACTTCTCCAATTTTGATTAACATGCCTGAATTTCGCTCCCCCCAGGATGACAGCTGGAGTTTGCATCGGGGTCCTCGGAACAGGAGCGCAGGTGTACATAGTCGAGATTTCTCACGAGAGCATAAGAGGATCCCTGACCACCATCACAGACTTGTACGTGGGGATTGGCCTCCTGCTCACATACGGCCTAGGTGCCTTAGGCCTTGGATGGAGATGGGCTGCCTTCATCATAGGCTTCACCACAATCGTGCCCCTGATGATAGGACTGTCCTTCTTCCCCGATTCCCCGAGGTGGCTTGCAATGAAAGGACGCAAGGAAGACGCCCGCAGGGCACTGCAGTTCTTGCGTGGCCACGAGTGTGACATCAGCAACGAGTTCGAGACGATTCAGAAAGT
The DNA here is from genome assembly GCF_015104395.2 of Macrobrachium nipponense. Classification (NCBI taxonomy): domain Eukaryota; kingdom Metazoa; phylum Arthropoda; class Malacostraca; order Decapoda; family Palaemonidae; genus Macrobrachium; species Macrobrachium nipponense. The sequence continues at coordinate 20,291,934 of NC_061102.1, forward strand.
CTGCAGTAATCGAACCCACGTCACCACTATGGAACAAATGTCCATGCTCAAGAAGCCTGCGGTTTACACGCCGTTCCTCACGAGCTGTGGCGTGTTTACTTTCAGCCAGTTCTCTGGGCCTTACGTAGTTTACAGCTACACAGTGTACATCTTTGAAGTCGCCAATGTTGGCTTCAGTCCCTACCTGTCAACGGTCATAGTGGGCGTGGCCAGATTAATAGGGTCATTCATTGGCATTGTTGTGGTCGAGAAGGCTGGAAGGCGCATTCCCTTGATGGTCGGGGGCACGGGCCTCTCCCTCTCACTGATGGTCCTGGGGACATACTTCTCCTTGAAAAGTAGTGATCCTGAGGGTGCTTCGTCGCTAGGATGGCTGCCCCTCACCTCCATGATTGTATACACGGTTACGCTTGGGGCTACCATCAGCCCCATACCCTTTCTCCTCTCAACAGAGTTGCAGCCACTTTCATTTAGGTAAGAACAGTACACAACCCTTTTAAGAAAATCTCTGCGACAATTTCTGACCAACCGAATCGTAATTACACATACAAGTTATAAGACCGAACATTTAAGCCACGTAGTATAAGTGTTACTAATAAAATATATTGCATTTAAGCAGCTATATAGTCTGCCATACCCACAATAGCAAAATCTGCACAAAATCACGATAAATTTCTACTGCAATAATACAGCCTTTCCCGAATACACGAAAACATTCAAATGTATACCTTCAGTGCCAGTTGTAATGCAACTCCCTTCCAGATCGATGGGTTCTTCAGCCTCCAAAGGAGTCTTCTTCGTCTCTGGAATGCTGGTCACCTACAGCTTTCCAACTCTCAAGAGCAGCCTTGGACCAGCCTTAACCTTCTGGCTGTACTCAGCGTCGGCGTTGGTGCTGGTCGTCCTGGTGGGGGCGGTCGTTCCCGAGACAAAAGGGCGCACCCTGGAGGAGATAGAAGAGTATTACAATCGTAATGCGAGTAAATAACGAAAACTTAGTTGATAGTATCCAATTTCATTACGGTTTATTACAGAAGTAGAAAAATCAAACTTTCTTCAAATTCATTTATCAAACTCCCAAGTCTGTTAGTTGGCTTAATGAAAATCTGATAGTAGGTAGAAAAGAAATGACATCTGCTAATTAGGTACACTTTGTACATACTTCCATCCATTTTGAAATAACTTGGACTGGTTCGAACCATTCAGAGGAAATTGATTACTACAAGCCCCTGTAAGGCTCTACTTCCCCAAAAAATCTACTTTTTTTCTGATATGAACGTCAGTGAATGAATAAACAAACTGAATAACAATTTTTGGGTCTCCAGATCAAGTGTTATGGCAAAATCTGGCAATGAAAGACAATATTCACTATTACTGCCGACATTTCATTACATTTCATTTCATCCTGTCAAATTACACATATGCAGATCATGTCATCATAATTATGCAGTTGTTATTGTAAACAAACGTTTTTATTCACAGTTGTTATTGCTGTTTAGATGAACATTTTTATAGAGATGCTATGATAGAATAGATCAAATACAAATAACTCATTCTCTTGTTATTATGTTATTCCTAAACTTGGATTTGAAATAAACGTCAACATAAGAAACATGATGAAAACGTCAACATAAAAAAATGACACACTCAAAGCGAAAAACTTATCCTGAGGTTTAGGATAAAAATAACTGGAAATGGGAAACAAATAATGGTGACAAGGATATAAAATTAGGGAAACATCACCCAAAATTAAACTAATCAAACATCACATTAGTTTAATATGGTTAGGAAAATAATCATAATGATAATCATCATCATTATCGTCTCCAAAGCAACGAGATGTAAAGGGACTGTGGATTATCATTTAGCCTCCCGTGTTTGATTTAGGCACTCATTGTCTTTCACTAAATTCTGACTCAAAAGAGACTGCAATAAAAACACACACACGCATGTAAGCCTGCGTGTTTATGGGAGCCAGAGGAGGGTATGTGCTTATGCACTTATACACAAAATGTAAAGCAATAATATTATGAAATACTCGTTAAGAGCCGTATAAAAAAAATTATTCTGAATACAGTAGTTTCCTCTGATGGAATGCCAACACGTCTTTTTGAAACAACAAAAAGAAGAGTAAAACATCGTCATTCAATTTCAGCATCACGATCAAGTTTCCATCACCACTGCATTTTCATAGAAAAAATAATCTATTCACTCTCTTTAAGATTAACAATCACACCCGAGGTTCTGACGACACAATAACCTCAATTAAAACTTCCGTAAAATCAAGTCTCTTTTGAATGAACTTTTGGAATCAATGAAAGAAAACGAGGAAGCTCGCCCGCCAGTGCCAGGGGAACTCTATTAAGTTAAGAATGGCAGCTGAATTTTATGTAGACGACGTTATAGATAATTATTGCACGTACATGTGGTATCGATTGAGAATGAATATTTAGAAGTGACCAGTGAGAGAGAGAGAGAGAGAGAGAGAGACCTTACCTTACAGACCTTACAGTTCGTTCGGGTTGCCCCAGGTCCCTCAGTGTGAGGCGCCTCTAATGTCTACCAGAGAGTTGCTAGTACATCTTCCGGTATATTTTGCATCTTCCAATCTTGGATGGTCTGGGATGCAGTTTAGATATTTGTCGAGCTTATTCTTAAACACATCTACGCTCACTCCTGATATATTCCTCAGATGAGCTGGCAACGCATTGAATAGACGCTGCATTATCGATGCTGGTGCGTAGTGGATTAATGTCCTGTGTGCTTTCCTTATTTTTCCTGGTATAGTTTTGGGCACTATTAATCTACCTCTGCTTGCTCTTTCTGATATTTTTAGTTCCATGATATTTTCTGTTATTCCTTCTATCTGTTTCCATGCCTGAATTATCATGTAGCGTTCTCTTCTCCTTTCTAGACTATATAATTTTAAGGATTGTAGTCTTTCCCAGTAGTCTAGGTCCTTAACTTCTTCTATTCTAGCTGTAAAGGACCTTTGTACACTCTCTATTTGTGCAATATCCTTTTGATAGTGTGGGTACCATATCATATTGCAATATTCAAGTGGACTACGAACATATGTTTTATAAAGCATAATCATGTGTTCAGCTTTTCTTGTTTGAAGTGCCGTAACAACATTCCCATTTTTTGCTTTACATTTTGCCAACAGAATTGCTATTTGATGCATTGCAATAACATGTTCCTATTCATCATCACACCAAGGTCTTTAACTGCTTCCTTATTTGTGATTGTTCTCATTATTAGGTCCCCTATATGCATATAGCTTTCCTTCTCTGTCTCCATAATTTATTGATTCAAATTTATCAGAGTTAAATACCATCCTATTTACCTCTGCCCAATCATATACTTTGTTAAGGTCTCTTTGTAGAGCGTTCCTATCTTCATCACAAGTAATTTCTCTACTTATTCTTGTGTCATCAGCGAAACTACTCACTACCGAATCCTTAACATTACTGTCTATGTCTTCAATCATAATAACAAACAATATTGCAGCTAGCACCGTACCTTGTGGCACACCGGATATTACCTTGGTTTCATCCGATTTCTCATCGTTTGCAATAACTATCTGTTTTCTGTTGTGTAAAAATTCTTTTAACCATCTTCCTACTTTATCTACGATATTGTGTTTTCTAATTTTCTTTGCTAATATATTATGGTCTACTTTGTCAAAAGCTTTTGCAAAGTCTAGATAAACCACATCTGTTTCATTTCCGCTTTTCATATTTTTGAATATGTTCTCACGGTGGACTAACAGTTGGGTTTGTGTACTTTTTCCGGGTACGAAACCGTGTTGTCCTATATTAAACAAATTATTTTTTATTAAATGTTTCATAATATTTTTCTTCATTACCCTTTCATACACTTTCATAATATGTGATGTTAGACTCACAGGCCTATAATTACTTGCCTCTAGTCTTGATCCACTTTTGAAAGTAGGGGTGATATATGCTAATTTGTGCTCATCATAAATCTTGCCTGAATCTACACTTTGTCTTAATAATATTGCAAGTGGCTTTGCGATAGAATGAACTACTTTCTTTAACAAAATAGCAGGGACTCCATCCGGCCCTGCAGCAGCTCCATTTTTAATTTCATTAATTGCCTGCACAATATCAGCTTCATTAATTTCTATGTCAGCTAAATATTCACTATTTGTTCTTCCCTTACTTTCGTATATCATTATCTTCATTTTCTATTCTAGGGGTGAATTCTCTCTTATATCGTTTCCTTGCAGTATGTTGCAAATTTCCTTTTTTTCATTCGTTAATCTCCCTTCAATTCTCAGAGGGCCTATTTCTCTATTCTTCTTTTATTCATCTTCTTCGCATATGAGTATAATATTTGGGGTTTTTGCTTGATATTTAATAGGGTTTTTTCTTCCAAGTCCCGTTTTTCATTTTCTTTTGATTGTATAATCTTTTGTTCTGCATTTTCTATCTTACTTTTAGTTCTATAACTTTCCATGCATTTTTTTCTTTTGCAAGACCTTTTTTCCACTTTCTGATTTTCTGGAACAAGATCCTTCTGTCTCTTGGTATGCATGAATGATGTTTACTTTTCTTCTTCGGTATATATTTTTCCACTATTTTCTCCAATATTTTATATAATATCTCCGTATTTACCCTTATGTCATCACTTAACGAAAATGTTATCCCAATCTTTGTTTAATTCTTCATTAATTTCTGACCATTTTATATTTTTACTGTAGAAGTTGTCCATATCCTTCCCACTTTTTGTTTTCATTTCTTGCTTATCTCTATTTTCACTTGCTTTGGAATGAACTGTTAATTCTATGACATTATGGTCTGAAATACTCGCATTATAAACTATTATTTCTTTAACATAATTCATCTCGTTCACAAATACTAGGTCTAAAGTATTTTCCTTTCTTGTTGGCAGGTGATTTATTTGTTGTAATGTTGTATTCTAGTAGCATATCTAATAGCTTTTCAAATTGCCTCTTATCTTCTGCACTACTATTACTCTCTTTTTATATATATGTATAAGTACAACCACAATCTCCTATTCGTTCTTTCCATTCTACGAAAGGAAAGTTTGAAGTCACCAGATAGGAGAATAGTCCAGTCCTTGTGATTTCTACATATATCATCCAATTTTGCAAATTATTAAATCAAACTCTTTAGTATTAGGAGGTCTATATTTACTATGTTCATCAATTTTTCAGATTCAAATTCTACCGCTATTAGTTCACAGTCTGAGTTACTATATTTCTCATATATTTTTCCTTGTTTTTTGTCTTTCCCATATATTGCGGTTCCCCCTTGATTCCTATTTTTTCTATCTGATCTATAAGTTTGGAACCCTTTTATTTGATCATCATTCCCAGTCTCTTGGGAATACCAGGTTTCACTTATATTCATTATATCTATTTTCTTTTCATTTTGGGTTAGTTCTTCTAAGTACTCTATTTTTCTTTTTGAGTTACTCGTAACTAAACCCTGCGCATTCATCACTATGATGGTTTGCGTGTTTTTCTCCTTCTTTAATAATGATAGTAATAAGGATTTTCCCATGTCTCTTTCCTGTTCTGGTATGTTGTTCTTTTTTTCATTTCCAGAAATTCTGACATTAAAAAATCCAACTTTTCCATAATATTTGATCTTCCTTCTCATCATAATTATTCATTTTGTGTCTGAATCTGCAATTTTCTCCGTTTCTGCAATATCCTCTTGCATAATAAATACAGTTATTATCTCTTGAGTAGAATTTCGGAGCTGATGCTTTGAAATTTTTTGCATGACAGCAACCTCTGCATATCTCAGTTGGTGGTTTGCTTTTCTCTTTTACCTGATATTCTTGATTTCTCTCTTTATTTGTTTCTTTCTTATTTTGGATTTTATTACTTGGTTGGTTATTTATTTGATTATGATTCATGGCTACAGGGTGCATATATTTGCATTTTTTGTCGAACTTACATCCTTTTCCTTCTTTTAGGTTTTTACATATTTTTGGATGCAGATCTCTGCAATCATACCCCATATCCATCTAAGTATGCACATTTACCATATATTTCATAGTTTTGACATATCTTAGGATGTTTGTAGTAACATCTTTCTCCAAATCTGCAATTCCCTCTTTTCAAAAGGTTGCAGATTTTGTCCTTCTTGTCTATTTTTTCCTCTTTCCCGTCATTGTGTAGATCTGGGTAGAGCCTCTTCGGGATTTGCTTTTCTGTTGTCATATCGTAATTTATTTCTTCGTAGGTATGCTGCTTTATTGCCTCATATGTAGTATCCAATGAGTATCTCTGCATCCATACTTTTATCTTGTTCTTTGTTTTTCCTTATTTTTTTCTGTCATTTCATTTTTGTTTACTTCTCTTCCGTTTTCCTCTTCTTCTTTTTCTTCTTCTTCTTCCTCTTCCTCTTCTTCTTCATCCTCAACTATTTGTACATTCAATCTTGATTTAATAACATTGTCTATCCATGATAGACATGTTGAACAAAAATTCTTGTATCTTTTCTCAAATCTTGATATTCACCTCAGCACACTGTGGATGGGTCGGAATGTGCATGCAGCACATTTTCTGATTAGGTTTTGTGGATTGACTATGCTATACCAAACCTTACACAGTTTGCATGCTTTTGGCATTCTTTTCCTAAATGCATCAATTAGGATATTCACAAGATTCACCTTATTCATTTTCTTTGTCGGAATATGTTGTTTATGTATATTTTCTTTATGAGGTCTCTTGACCACTTGGATTTTATTTGGAACTTCTTCAATTATTTTCAAGATGTTTTTCATTGGTAGATTTGTTCCAGTTTGAAGGATTATATCCTTCTAATATATCTATGATGCTTTTGCTTTTTTGGTAAGGACTGTTGCTGATTTCATAGATGAGAAATGCCAGTTCCCTTCCTGCTACCTCATCGTATTGCGAATCTGCTAAACACGCCAAATTACGCCACCTCTTCCCGCAGTTGGAACTTACTGCCATCTTGTTCTGATTTATAGTATTACACTTGATAAACTAACTTAGAAGACGCTTTATCCTACTATTTTCACACTAATCTTATCACCGATAGTTCACGAACACTTCTAGATATTTCTCAAATTCTAGTCGTATGTTAAACTTGTGATATCTGTTGATTAATCTGACTTCACGCGGGTACGTCTCACCAAGCAAGATGGCTACTACTACTACGAGAGAGAGAGAGAGAGAGAGAGAGAGAGAATTCAACCTGACTAAGGTTTTAACGTAATGCCAAGTAGTCTTTGTCATCTAAAGTGAAATTATGATTAAAAAGTCGCTTGAATTACACATACTGGAAGTACCTCGAGGTTAAGCGAAAGACCAAGAAAGGCTTCCGTACATTTGTTAATGTCACAGGTAGCAGTGAGCTGCTAAGATTTATGAAAGCATTTTAATAGATTAATTCTTCAGTTCAGAGAGAGAGAGAGAGAGAGAGAGAGAGAGAGAGAGAGAGAGAGGACAATACCAAAAGGGGTACCAAAGGAGGAGTAATACCCTTTGAAGAAACCTACAACGAAACTGGTTACACTAACACCATGATCATAAAGTTACCAAACACCTGCTTACAACCTTCACACCTATTTATTTTTCTTGTTCAAATCCATGTTGAACAAAAAACACAAAGAACACAATTAAAAATGGTGAAAGAAGTTTCTTCAACTTGATGTTCAGTCAGAATGAAGCAAGATTTCTTAATGCAACTAAGGCAGAATCTCCCATATATCTCCAGTTATCCACGTGGTTATTGTCCATGCTGAGGCATTATTACAACTAAATAAAAGGCAATGGTCTGTATTTCTGTAGGAACAACAATGTTTATGAATAGGGAAAAGCCAAATTAAAAGATTGAAATGCACCAGTTAAAATGACAGGAAATGTAAATTACATACTAATCAGTCAACAAAAATAAATAGTACATGCGTATCAGCAGCAACAATTACCAAAACCTTATAAAGTATGAGAATGTAGCATAACTATCTTCAGGGAAGTATCCAAATGTATCCTTCCATTCCCTGTCCCAACTTAGACCACCAGGTCCTTATCTGGGCCATGGAAGCGTCTCCCTGCCTAAACTCACCCACCCAACTTACCGTATCATAAAAATCATTGAGTACAATTCAAGGGTGGATCCTAACCTAACCTTTACTAACCAGCCTTGCCCCAGGGGACCTGGTCTTTACCTGGCAAACCTGGACTAATCTCACTAACTTGAAGTAGATTTACTTGAAGTTCAAAGGTAAAATACAGGAGTGAATCCTAACTTAGTCTTCTGTAACCTAACCTAGGGTGCTGCGTCCTTACTTGGCTGGGCCATGAACCATCTCATTTCAACTTGACATAGTGCTATAAATCATAAAAGTTAATACAGAAATCTATCTCAACCTAAGCTTGCACGGTGGATCCTAACTGGCAAGGGGACACTCATTATCTTGCCCGGAGCATTGCACTGTTATTCCAAATTATCACTGGCTAAGAATTTCTAATGGAAATTAAGGTTAAAGTCAACAAAATCACACCAAAAGCTACCAAAATGCTATATTTTACATTTTAACTCAATTTTAGGTTTAAAAATTTTATCACCACTACCTAGTATTTTCGCCATGAGTAAAGATTGTGGGAATAGGTACGTATAGTCTATATATATATATATTATATATATATATATATATATATATATATAATATATATATATATATATATTATTATATATATATATATATATATATATATATATATATATATATATATCTTTTTTTATTTTAGAGAACATGAGCATTTCTTAGTCGGTTTCCTGCATGTTTGTTAGGGATAGTGATGGATTTAAAAACATCTGATAACCAAAAACCTTATTCCAACCTAATGAGTCTGTAAAGACTTGCATGTACATAAACAAATTTTTAGAAAATAAAAATTTTACCAATTATAATTCAGATGGAAAACTACGCACTTTTAAGCAGAAGGCAGAATACAACCAGCACACTGATAAGGTATATGTGATTTGAAGTGTGAAATAGGCTACAATCATAGAAAACGTCGTTTTCAGATGTGATATAAGTTCTAGAATTGTGTGATTTTTAAATGTAAACTGGGTTTTCTGATAGTTTTTTATGGGGTTTGTACAAACTTGATCTTAATTTAAATGAGAAATGGTTGGTTTACCCATGACAATATGTCACGGTTCCCAACTACATAAGGCCCCAGCATCCTGAGTAAGGTTAGTTTAGGCTATACCTATCATTGTACTTTGTGCATTTATTTTCAACCAGTAATAAACCCAGCGCCCTAAGTCAGGTTAGGCTATGGAAAGTTAGGTTAGGGCGTGTCATCCTCATAAGAATCCTGCAGGGGCAGGCTGCCCGACTTTGAGGTTTTATAAGGTTTCTAGTTTCGTATATTGAAAACCAAATACAAAATTGAAATTATGCCATGTAACATTGTGGTAAACCTATTTGATGTAAATATAAGCATTTACGTTCAAGACTGGTTCGGGTTCTGGTTTCTAAGAGTTCACTCCATAAACAGTTGCGGGCACACTACTGCATTATTTAAGCGAGGTGCAAAGCTTCATTCCCTTGTTTACTTTATTCGTTTTTTAGTTTAACTTTACTTTATGTTACTTCAAAACGTTTATTTTAAATCATGTCTTTTATTCTTTTCTGCAACAATAGTAACGTTCCTTTATTTTTAAAAGGCCTTTCTTCTTCTGTCAAACGTTTTGTTTTTATCATTTCAACCCTTTCTGCTGCTTATTATTTGGCCAGTCACAATGGGCCCTTTGATATGTCAATTTTAGTTCATATATTTTTTTATAATAACTTATTCGTCCGTTTCATAACTTTATTTTTAAATAAATATGTCATCGATTTTCCCTGAATGTCTCAAATAAAGATCGGTAAATTTCACATTTGAGGTTCTTGGGGCAACTTAATGAATAGCCTGGGTGCAATGTATTTGAACCTTGTTTTTCAATATCTTTGTTTTATATTCGTTTGTGGACTATGTGCTGTTATAATTCCGGAGATATATTTCTGTAGGGCTTTCTAATAGTTTGGTCCATATTCTTTATCATGGCGTGTAAAAGTTTTTTTTTTTTTTAATTTCATTGCTTTCATAGGTAGCCTTTGAGGATCAGCTTGAAAGGCGATTTATCCATAACTCATTTGGCTTACTTTTCAGGAATAAAATGAGAAAATCATAGTCAAAACCACTGTAGTAATTTAGAATTGAGGGGTCTCCTCCTCGGCATACAATATGTTGAGATCGCTGGTCATTTCATTCATTTCATAAATGCCTGAGAAGGCATATCGTCCAAGTCACATACCATACGGGGAATGTTTACCCACCAAAGGATAAAAACATACTTTTCAATTATATTTATTTGTTGTAAGGATTTTTACCACCTCGGTAAATCTTGGGTAAATTGGTATTAACTTGGGACAATCGGAACGGTTGTTTTCCGATTGTTTCCCAGTGAAGGTCGATAGTTTCACCTCTGTTTTCTAGAGGGTGTTTTGACGATCGATGGCCCACGGGTCCATTTCTGACTACTTAGTCAGTACCGATATTGTACCTTAGTTATTTTAATTTTTTAAATTCATTTCCAGATGTACATGTTTTACAAATGACTAGTATTAGTCGATATGGTAATTTTAGAAGTACTTTTCACAGCTGATACCCGTGAGAGGAATGGCGATAATTCTAGTAGAGGAGCATTTACTCCTTGAAAGCTAGAAGGGCTCATTGTAACAGAGAGCATGAACTTATGCCTCCTGACTTTCTGGCTTATCGCTTGAACACGTGAGTTTTGATGGCAAGAATGTGAATTGATAGTTTGCCATTTTTCTGAGTATCTTTGACGTCTCAAGTACAGCGTTACCTTAGCGGGTAGAAATCTCAATTACGAGGGCACAAGCAATGTACTTTAAGGTCCACAATAATATATTAATGGTAGCGGTGTTAAAATTTGTGTATATATATATGTATATATAACATACATTATATATCTATATATATATATATATATATATATATATATATATATATATATATATATATATATATATATACATATAATTATGGGCCTTTAGCGATCGCAAGCGATCTCACCCCTGGGCATCCTCGCCAATGGAGCGTCATAGAAATGGGGTTTATTTTAGCCAGGGATGGACCCTTCCCCATTTCTCTGCTCCACCAGCTAGCCAAGAGAGATAGAATCTTCCCCCATGCTACACAGGGATCAAATGAGGCATAGACCTTACGGGTTGTTACACCACGCCAGAGGTTTGCCACAGTAGTATATGCAAGTTTTGGAGCCATTATGCTTGCATAAACCATATTTTGCATATGAGAAGGCATTGAACTTTAAGGGAAGGGGCCCACGCCAGAGGTTTCCAGTAGTATAATGCAAGTAATGGAGCCATTATGCATTGCATAACCCTTATTTTGCATTATATAAGAACCATTGATTACGGTTTTTTATGCCACGCCAGAGGTTCCACGTAATAATAATGCAATATGGAGCCATTATGCATTGCATAACCCATATTTTTGCATAATATAGAAGGCATTGAACTTACGGGGTTTTTACGACACGCCAATAGGTTGCCACCAGTGGTATATGCAAGTTAATGGAGCCTTCTTCATTGCATAAACCCTATTTTTTCATATATATAGGCATTGAACTTACGGGTTTTTAACGCCACTCCAAGGGGTTGCCAACATTGGTAATACAAGTTCGAGCCATTATGCATTGCATAACCCCTATTTTGCATATTAGAAGGCATTGAACTTTACTTGGGGTTTTTTACGCCACGGGCCAAGAAAGGGGTTGCCACAGTGTAATATGCAAGTATTGGAGCCATTATGCATTGACAATACCCAATATTTTGCATATGAAAATTTGGAATTGCAATTGAACCCTTACGGGTTTTTTTACGACCACGCCAGATGTTGCCCCACCAGTTTGTATACGCAAGTATTGGAGCCATTATGCATTGCATAACCCATATTTTGCATATATAGAAGGCATTGAACTTACGGGTTTATGCCACGCCAGAGGTTGCCACAGTATTATATGCAGTAATGGAGCCATTATGCATTGCATACCCTATATTGCATATATAGAAGGCATTGAACTTACGGGTTTTTACGCCACGCCAGAGGTTGCCACAGTAGTATATGCAAGTAATGGAGCTATTATGCATTGCAAACCCATATTTTGCATATATAGAAGGCATGAACTTACGGGTTTTTACGACACGCCAGAGGTTGCCACAGTGGTATATGCAAGTAATGGAGCCATTATGCATTGCTTAACCCATATTTTGCATATATAGAAGGCATTGAACTTACGGGTTTTATGCCACGCCAGAGGTTGCCAGAGTAGTATATGCAAGTAATGGAGCCATTATGCATTGCATAACCCATATTTTGCATATATAGAAGGCATTAAACTTACGGGTTTTTACGCCACGCCAGAGGTTGCCACAGTCTTATATGCAAGTAATGGAGCCACTATGCATTGCATAAACCATATTTTGCATATATAGAAGGCATTGAACTTATGGGTTTTTATGCCACGCAAGAGGTTGCCACAGTAGTATATGCAAGTATTGGAGCCATTATGCATTGCATAACCCTATTATGCATATATAGAAGGCATTGAACTTACGGGTTTTTACGCCACGCCAGAGGTTGCCACAGTGGTATATGCAAGTATTGGAGCCATTATGCATTGCATAACCCATATTTTGCATATATGAAGGCATTGAACTTACGGGTTTTTACGCCACGCCAGAGGTTGCCACAGTAGTATATGCAAGTATTGGAGCCATTATGCATTGCATAACCCATATTTTGCATATATGGAAGGCATTGAACTTACGGGTTTTTACGCCACGCCAGAGGTTGCCACGCCAAAGGTTGCCACAGTAGTATATGCAAGTAATGGAGCCATTATGCATTGCATAACCCATATTTTGCATATATAGAAGGCATTGAACTTACGGGTTTTTACGACACGCCAGAGGTTGCCACAGTGGTATATGCAAGTAATGGAGGCATTATGCATTGCATAACCCATATTTTGCATATATAGAAGGCATTGAACTTACGGGTTTTATGCCACGCCAGAGGTTGCCACAGTAGTATATGCAAGTAATGGAGCCATTATGCATTGCATAACCCATATTTTGCATATATGGAAGGCATTGAACTTACGGGTTTTTACGCCACGCCAGAGGTTGCCACAGTAGTATATGCAAGTAATGGAGCTATTATGCATTGCATAACCCATATTTTTGCATATATAGAAGGCATTGAACTTACGGGTTTTTTACGACACGCAGAGGTTGCCACAGTGGTATATGCAAGTAATGGAGGCATTATGCATTGCATAACCCATATTTTGCTATATAGAAGCATTGACTTACGGGTTTTATGCACGCCAGAGGTTGCCACAGTAGTATATGCAAGTAATGGAGCCATTATGCATTGCATAACCCATATTTTGCATATATAGAAGGCATTGAACTTACGGGTTGTGGTATATGCAAGTAATGGAGCCATTATGCATTGCATAACCCATATTTTGCATATATAGAAGGCATTGAACTTACGGGTTTTATGCCACGCCAGAGGTTGCCACAGTAGTATATGCAAGTAATGGAGCCATTATGCATTGCATAACCCATATTTTGCATATATAGAAGGCATTGAACTTACGGGTTTTTACGACACGCCAGAGGTTGCCACAGTGGTATATGCAAGTAATGGAGCCATTATGCATTGCATAACCCATATTTTGCATATATATAAGGCATTGAACTTACGGGTTTTTACGCCACGCCAGAGGTTGCCACAGTGGTATATGCAAGTATTGGAGCCATTATGCATTGCATAACCCCATATTTTGCATATATAGAAGGCATTGAACTTACGGGTTTTTACGCCACGCCAGAGGTTGCCACAGTGGTATATGCAAGTATTGGAGCCATTATGCATTGCAATACCCATATTTTGCATATATGGAAGGCATTGAACTTACGGGTTTTTACGCCACGCCAGAGGTTGCCACAGTGGTATATGCAAGTATTGGAGCCATTATGCATTGCATAACCCATATTTTGCATATATAGAAGGCATTGAACTTACGGGTTTTATGCCACGCCAGAGGTTGCCACAGTATTATATGCAAGTAATGGAGCCATTATGCATTGCATAACCCATATTTTGCATATATAGAAGGCATTGAACTTACGGGTTTTTACGCCACGCCAGAGGTTGCCACAGTAGTATATGCAAGTAATGGAGCTATTATGCATTGCATAACCCATATTTTGCATATATAGAAGGCATTGAACTTACGGGTTTTTACGACACGCCAGAGGTTGCCACAGTGGTATATGCAAGTAATGGAGCCATTATGCATTGCATAACCCATATTTTGCATATATAGAAGGCATTGAACTTACGGGTTTTATGCCACGCCAGAGGTTGCCAGAGTAGTATATGCAAGTAATGGAGCCATTATGCATTGCATAACCCATATTTTGCATATATAGAAGGCATTAAACTTACGGGTTTTTACGCCACGCCAGAGGTTGCCACAGTCTTATATGCAAGTAATGGAGCCACTATGCATTGCATAAACCATATTTTGCATATATAGAAGGCATTGAACTTATGGGTTTTTATGCCACGCCAGAGGTTGCCACAGTAGTATATGCAAGTATTGGAGCCATTATGCATTGCATAACCCATATTTTGCATATATAGAAGGCATTGAACTTACGGGTTTTTACGCCACGCCAGAGGTTGCCACAGTGGTATATGCAAGTATTGGAGCCATTATGCATTGCATAACCCATATTTTGCATATATGGAAGGCATTGAACTTACGGGTTTTTACGCCACGCCAGAGGTTGCCACAGTAGTATATGCAAGTATTGGAGCCATTATGCATTGCATAAAACCATATTTTGCATATATGGAAGGCATTGAACTTACGGGTTTTTACGCCACGCCAGAGGTTGCCACAGTAGTATATGCAAGTAATGGAGCCATTATGCATTGCATAACCCATATTTTGCATATATAGAAGGCATTGAACTTACGGGTTTTTACGCCACGCCAGAGGTTGCCACAGTATTATATACAAGTAATGGAGGCATTATGCATTGCATAACCCATATTTTGCATATATAGAAGGCATTGAACTTATGGGTTTTTACGCCACGCCAGAGGTTGCCACAGTAGTATATGCAAGTAATGGAGCCATTATGCATTGCATAACCCATATTTTGCATATATAGAAGGCATTGAACTTACGGGTTTTTACGCCACGCCAGAGGTTGCCACAGTAGTATATGCAAGTATTGGAGCCATTATGCATTGCATAACCCATATTATGCATATATAGAAGGCATTGAACTTATGGGTTTTTACACCACGCCAGAGGTTGCCACAGTATTATATGCAAGTAATGGAGCCATTATGCATTGCATAACCCATATTTTGCATATATAGAAGGCATTGAACTTACGGGTTTTTACGCCACGCCAGAGGTTGCCACAGTAGTATATGCAAGTATTGGAGCCATTATGCATTGCATAACCCATATTTTGCATATATAGAAGGCATTGAACTTACGGGTTTTATGCCATGCCAGAGGTTGCCACAGTATTATATGCAAGTAATGGAGCCATTATGCATTGCATAACCCATATTTTGCATATATAGAAGGCATTGAACTTACGGGTTTTTACGCTACGCCAGAGGTTGCCACAGTAGTATATGCAAGTAATGGAGCTATTATGCATTGCATAACCCATATTTTGCATATATAGAAGGCATTGAACTTACGGGTTTTTACGACACGCCAGAGGTTGCCACAGTGGTATTGCAAGTATTGGAGCCATTATGCATTGCATAACCCATATTTTGCATATATAGAAGGCATTGAACTTACGGGTTTTTACTCCACGCCAGAGGTTGCCACAGTGGTATATGCAAGTATTGGAGCCATTATGCATTACAATACCCATATTTTGCATATATGGAAGGCATTGAACTTACGGGTTGTTACACCACGCCAGAGGTTGCCACAGTGGTATATGCAAGTTCTGGAGCCATTATGCATTGCATAACCCATATTTTGCATATATAGAAGGCATTGAACTTATGGGTTTTTACGCCACGCCAGAGGTTGCCACAGTAGTATATGCAAGTATTGGAGCCATTATGCATTGCATAACCCATATTTTGCATATATAGAAGGCATTGAACTTACGGGTTTTTACGCCACGCCAGAGGTTGCCACAGTATTACATGCAAGTAATGGAGCCATTATGCATTGCATAACCCATATTTTGCATGTATAGAAGGCATTGAACTTACGGGTTTTTACGCCACGCCAGAGGTTGCCACTGTAGTATATGCAAGTAATGGAGCCATTATGCATTGCATAAACCATATTTTGCATATATGGAAGGCATTGAACTTATGGGTTTTTACGCCACGCCAGAGGTTGCCACGGTATTATATGCAAGTAATGGAGCCATTATGCATTGCATAAACCATATTTTGCATATATAGAAGGCATTGAACTTACGGGTTTTTACGCCACGCCAGAGGTTGCCACGGTATTATATGCAAGTAATGGAGCCATTATGCATTGCATAAACCATATTTTGCATGTATAGAAGGCATTGAACTTACGGGTTTTTACGCCACGCCAGAGGTTGCCACAGTATTATATGCAAGTAATGGAGCCATTATGCATTGCATAAACCATATTTTGCATATATAGAAGGCATTGAACTTACGGGTTTTTACGCCACGCCAGAGGTTGCCACAGTAGTATATGCAAGTATTGGAGCCGTTATGCATTGCATAACCCATATTTTGCATATATAGAAGGCATTGAACTTACGGGTTTTTACGCCACGCCAGAGGTTGCCACAGTATTATATGCAAGTAATGGAGCCATTATGCATTGCATAAACCATATTTTGCATATATAGAAGGCATTGAACTTACGGGTTTTTACGCTACGCCAGAGGTTGCCACTGCAGTATATGCAAGTAATTGAGCCATTATGCATTGCATAAACCATATTTTGCATATATAGAAGGCATTGAACTTACGGGTTTTTACGCCACGCCAGAGGTTGCCACAGTAGTATATGCAAGTAATGGAGCCATTATGCATTACATAAACCATATTTTGCATATATAGAAGGCATTGAACTTACGGGTTTTCACGCCACGCCAGAGGTTGCCACTGTAGTATATGCAAGTAATGGAGCTATTATGCATTGCATAAACCATATTTTGCATATATAGAAGGCATTGAACTTACGGGTTTTTATGCCACGCCAGAGGTTGCCACTGTAGTATATGCAAGTAATGGAGCCATTATGTATTGCATAAACCATATTTTGCATATATAGAAGGCATTGAACTTACTGGTTTTTACGCTACGCCAGAGGTTGCCACAGTAGTATATGCAAGTAATGGAGCCATTATGCATTGCATAAACCATATTTTGCATATATAGAAGGCATTGAACTTATGGGTTTTTACGCCACGCCAGAGGTTGCCACAGTATTATATGCAAGTAATGGAGCCATTATGCATTGCATAAACCATATTTTGCATATATAGAAGGCATTGAACTTACGGGTTTTTACGCCACGCCAGAGGTTGCCACAGTATTATATGCAAGTAATGGAGCCATTATGCATTGCATAACCCATATTATGCATATATAGAAGGCATTGAACTTACGGGTTTTTACGCCACGCCAGAGGTTGCCACAGGAGTATATGCAAGTAATGGAGCCATTATGCATTGCATAACCCATGCCACTCATAGGTGATTTGGTATCGATCCCTATTCCAGAGGGTATCATTTGGCAGGAGAGGGGGTGCCCAGTGGCCCTTCAAACAGCTGTTAGCTCTCTTCCTGAGAGCTGGTCCTCCAGCCTCCGAACAGCTGTTAGTTCTCATCCTGAGAGCTGGTCCTCCTTTCTCCGAATAACTTTTGGCTCTCATCCTGAGAGCTGGCCCTCCTTCCTCCGAATAACTGTTCGCTCTCATCCTGAGAGTTGGTCCTCCTGCCTTTGTCAGGAAGACGAGAGAATCGCCAGGGAAGCCTGTTGAAAAGACCGATCACAACGCTTGTCTTGACAACTACAAAGAAACAGCCCATGTGAAGACTTTCGACTGGTCTCCAGTTGATGATGGTGCGTCATGCTCCAGAGGCAGTGCGATTTTCTTGGCGCATTCGATGGTTTTGATTGCAGGATGGGTGTGCAGGAGGTGGGGGGACCTCCTGTTGCTGGTTGCTGCCGGGGGGAGCAGCAGTGAACACCCATCTTGCAGTCAATCCATCGAATGAGCCAAGAAGATCGCAATGCCTCTGGAACACGATGCAGCAGCATCACCTGGTGACAAGTCAAAATCCTTCACAACTTTGGTTATTCACAGGCTGTTTCTTCTGTTTGTTCCTTCCTAGTTTCCTTTAGTTTTCGGCCTCTTCGTTGTCCTTCCAGGTTTCTTCTTCTTTACTTTCATTGCCTTCTGAGGATCTTGAAACACTTCAGCTGCCAGGTCCTTGATGAACTCCCTGACTGCGTCGTATTCTCCTCTTTCATCAGCATCGCATAAGAGATCATTAGCATAGTTGACCTTCTGCATGATATCCATTCTGCGATGTCGCTCTTCTTCAGATCCTTGGCAGTTATCAGGGTTGAACTTCAGTGCCAGCTTCCTATAGGCCCACTTTATTGCCTTCAAATTAGCATCCTCTGCAATACCTAGGATGTAGTATGGGCAGCCATGACGTTGCATTCTTTGTAGGGTTTTGGCAGCTGCAAACAAATCTTCTTGATCATCTAATTTCTCAAGCTGCATCATAGCTTCCCTGTGTCTGCCAAGCAACAAGAGGCATAATCCCAGTCTTAGCCTGTAGTCCTCGTGATCGTCGTCCATATCCAATACTCTGAGGAAACATTCACTTGCTTCTTCCAGCCGTCCAAGTTTACAGAACATGTTTCCTTTTACCTTGTTTTCTTCAACCAAAGCATTATTCTTATTCTTTTCATTTGTCAAAGAATTGTTTATCACGGATACTAGTCGTTCTCGTTCCTCTAATGTCTCATTCATTTTTTCATTCTCCTGTTGAAGCGACTGATCTGTGGTTTCCTGGATATGGACCTTCTTCTGATCGCCTAGATTCTTTTGAGTCTGACTCTGATTACTGTGATTTTTCTCTAGGTCATGATTTCTTTCCAGAGCAGACACTTCTCGCTGTGAGGATTGCAATCTCTCCTCGAGATGTGTCGTCGCCTGGAGCAGCCTCTTTCTTTCGGCTTCGTGGGTCTTCACCTTCTCTTCGAGGTATCCACAATAGAAATCATTGTCCACTGCTTGGTTCTGGAGTTCTTCCAGTTTTTCTCGATGGTTTTCACATTCTCTCTCCTTCCGTGCGAGCTGTTCGTATACAGTTTCAACTTCCTTGGCTTTCTGGATTAATTCGTCCTCCAACTCTTCTATTTTCTTCTTCAGAAGTTTGTTTTCTTCTTCAGCACAGTCGCGATTTTTACCAAGCTTTTCGATGTTATACTTTTCTTCCATGAAATCGTCGAGCAAATTTTGATTCCTTCTCATTTCAGCAGCTTCGTTAAAATTCATCTCTTCGAATTCATCTAGGAGGAAAAAGTACTCATCCTTTGCGTCTTTCCATTCTTCCTTCAAAAGCGAGATCATTTCAGTAGCGCAATAAAGGTCGTCGTCGTTCTTCCGTGCGGTAGCATATTCTTGACCAATCTGGGGAGCCTTCTGGCCTTCAATGTACTGATGTACGCGGCCAAAAATTGCTCCCAGAACAAGAGCTACTGCGTGTTTACCAATAGATAATCCGATGTTTCGGATCCAATTTCCATTTATAAAGGTACCACTGATCCGGCAGGGATCAGAGCCAATAAGTTTTTCACAAAGTTAAATTTACCAAGTGCCAACATGGTTACCTTTCTATCCACCCGATCAAAACGTTGGAATTAGAAAACGCCACTAGAATTCCGGGAATTCCCCAGATCCTCATTCTGGCTCCAAGGCCATTATTCTTGCTTTGGGAGATTCGTCACGGAGCCTTCGGAAGGACTTGGAGTAACTGAAGGCTTCTGAAGACTTCGAATCGTCTGCATTATTTTGAGGACCACGGAATCTGGTTTGCATTTTCGTCAGTGTTTTATGTATAGCTTCGTCAGCGTTGTATGTACAAATTCGGCTGGGTAAATGTTTTGTTTAACCAAATTCTTGTTAAGTTGCTGAGTGATTTTTAAACATGTATAAACTGTTGTAATAATAGTGTGAAAAAGTTTTAAGGTTTCTGTTTTTATTCTCTCCTTCCTTCTTTGCCCTTATAAATTGCTGCCGGATTTTTTTCAGTCCCGATCTCTTTCAAATTTTAATTTGTTACATTGAATTATAACTGTCTTGTACTAATCATTACTTTTTTTGTTATCCCACACCGTCATAAGAAATGGGCCCAGTGCAGATCAAGTTGCCTGAAAACCTACCATGAACATTCGAGTGTATTTCATAAGTTTACCGAACAGCACAAAAAGATTTACATTTCATTAGCCACCACATTCCCTTAATATTGTTTTTGAGGATAGTTGTGATTGGTGGTAATATCCCAATAAAAAAACAACTTAAAACGCGTGTTAAGTGTTCATGATTAATATTCTATCACACCAATTTTGTGAAAATGAAACAATCTGATGACACCCTAAGGAGTAAATAATCATAAAGGTGGCTTTAAATTAAAATCCTATGAGTGGAAGAAACGTTAAATAAAGTATATAATTTTCATACAAAAGAAGGGAAAACGAGGTTAAAAAACAAGAAAATATATTTTTAAAGATAAAGTTCTAGTGTCGTGTGCCCGCAAGCCGCAACTGTGAACACTGACGTGGGAACCCAACCCATGCCCTTTAAAAACGGGAAACACATAGTTACCGTAGTCTCCGTTAATCTCCGTTAATTTTTTAAATCTTTGTAACAGTGTAAGTCGTGTAATTTCGTGTGATCGACCCTTATATAGTGTGTATTGAATAAATAACCAAATCCAGCGCAGCGGCAGTGCTCGGAAACTTGTAACCTAACGAGCTACTTTGGTTTTAAAGGTAAGTTAGGCCTACCTACCTATAGGTAGCTGTCTACTATACCTAGCTTTTGTTAGCGCCTAGCTGAGTTGAAGGTCGTAAGATAATGCCAGCTTGTTTCATTTAAGGATAATTTGTGACACAGACTTAGCAGGAAATATAACCAAATTGCTGCGTAACTCGAGTGATTTGTTTCTTCTTTTTAGGTTCAAGTTGTCGGGCTCGGCTACTATAAGAAGCAGGTAGGCCTAATTAGCCCAAAGTGTTGCTACACTGAACAGTATGAGCATTAGGCCTGTATAGGCTAGGCGTATAGGCTAATTTGGGTATTTATGATGCATTTGTTTCCCATACTAGATTCCATAAATTATATTTTTTTTATTTTTTTATACCTTTTCACGTGTTTTATGAGTTTTCAAACATTATAGGCTACTTAGCCAGCTCGAGGGCTAGGCTTACCCTATGTAGCCTATTACTGATGTCCTATTCTGGCCCAGATCACTTTTCTGTGTTTCCCCTACCCATCTATGCTATTTAAAAATGAAGAAGCTTGAAAATGGGAGAGTGATAAGATACTTGCAATTACAGGGATAGGCTTACATCTTTAAACAAGATTCCTTGGCATAACCTCTGTGTTCCCCTACCCATCTATGCTATTTAAAAATGAAGAAGCTTGAAAATGGGAGAGTGATAAGATACTTGCAATTACAGGGATAGGCTTACATCCTTAAACAAGATTCCTTGGCCTAACCAAGGATGCTAGCAAATCTCGTCAGGCAACTCCTTTGACCCGCGCCACGCTCAAGTTAGTTGACCAAGGGCCAGATATAGAGATGCATCCTAACCTAGGGTGCTGATGCTGGGTAAAGACATAGGTTAATAAAAAACGTTAATAAAAAAGCAATTGACTCAAAATATGTACTTAATACACTGGTTGGTATTTCTATGGAAGCTCTCCATACAGATATTGGGTTAATAGTAATCATTTTTTTTCACTGAAAAATAGGGAAAAGGGGGTTATATGGTTCATACAGGTGAGATTTTGAGGAATTTATTTATTTATTTGTTTATTTATTTTTTTACATTCATTCCTGAGGGTCTGGTATTGAACAAAGCATCCCTTGGTGTTATTCTGTATAGTTACCCACTGGCTGCCGCCTTGTTTTTGATGTATAGGAAACATTAGTTCTGATAGTCAGCTAGTCATTTAAGTGTCATTTCTTCAATTAGCTACTCAATGATAGTCAGTTTATTTATTTGTGTGTTTGGCAATGCTTAGCTTCAGTGACTTTCCAGCACTGCTGAGGAATATTTGTACATAAAAGGCTTTGGTTTGTATACTTAATTCTTATAGCTACTCAAAAAAGTTTGTCAGCATGCCAAGGTCATGTTGTGGTGATGTTTATATTGTTGCCTCAAAGCTAAAGAATGTGTGGTACATGGCACATTTATTGAGGTATAGAGATTAACTTGTATAACTCAATGAGCAGTTGCTTGTCATGAGGCATACACATTTACCTTTTTTTTTTCTCTCTCTCTCTCTTTTTTTTTATGAACCCAGTATTTTTTTTTCTTCACAAACCCGTTATGTCTTTATACCATCAGTTATTAATTGTATTCCCTTTTCCTACCCTTCTATACCTATACTCTGTTTTTTTCCATCTGTCCATCCGCCTGTGGTGTCTTTGCATGGTAACACTGCGTCCTGAGCTTTAAATATTTACGCTATGTGTAAGTTTTAGGTAAATAAAAGGATATCTGGGTGTACATTTGCAACTGAAAAGTGTTCTAATAATTTACTGTATGTGAATTACACCGTTAATATTCGAAATAGGATATTATTATTATTGTTGAGTGTAAACTGCATGTAACTATCTAAAGCCCGGGACACAGTTTTACCATACGCACACACCACAGGCGGGTGGACAGATGGAAAAAAACAGAGTATAGTATGTACAGTTCTTGCTGTCTGAGTGGCTGCATTCCTTTATGGAAGGGAACTGTAGATGTTGAATGCAAATCAACATAGAGGTTGAAGCTGTTAAGATGAACTGTTCACCTTGTATATTTAGTTTAAGAAGATTGATTGAGTGAAAATCTGGAGTTAAGTGGAAGTAACAAAAAGGATAACATATGTGAAAGAAAAATCAGAGTATTTTAAGGTGGGTCTGTCATATTGAAAGACTGGATAATAGTAGGTTGGTGAAAAGTGATTATTCAGAGATTTTAAAGGGAAGGAGGAGAGGAAGGCTTGGATAGGGTTTCAAAGATAGGTGAAAAAGGTAATGGAAAGGAAGGGCAAGAATTCATGATATACAGGGTGAAGGGAGCATTATGTTGGTAGATTTGATTTGCTGCTGATTATCCTTGCTTGTAGGTGTATTAATTGGTTAATGGTATGAAAATATTACTGTACATGGTATTCATCCATGATTTAGTAATTATGTGCCTTTGACAATTCTTGTGTATTAGGGAACCATCCCCTCTTTAAGGAATACAGTTTAATGATTGAAAACAAATAAATATATACTTGTACATATATATTTTTTACTTATTTGTTTCATTTTTTTTCTATTCACATACACAAGTGACAAAGGGAGACCATATTAATCAGTATGTAGGTACCCTCATACAGTATAATTTTTTAATGATAACGACAATAGCAATATATAGACGTGTTTAGCCGTGTGATAAGCTACAAAATCTATTAAGTAGTCCGACAGTGGAGTCTTTAATACTTCGTTTAAGGTATCAAACAACCAACATGAGTTCTAGCCTAAACTAACCTGTACTTCATACCTAACTTTCCGCCAAATACTTTACTTTGAAAATGGTATCTAAGCAAAAATCCTTATAATAATGTCGCCGTTAAGTAACAAGAAGTCCAAGTTGACATCAGGAAAGCTGAAGGGTTACGTTGGTGTATTACGGTCAGTGCAGTTTAGGACAAAATTCGTAATAATTTTGTTTTCCAAATAACTTATTAATCTAGCGTCACCTTTCACAATCCCGCTCAGCTGCCTTAGTCAATAATGAATCAGATTTGAGGGGGTCTCTCGAAAGCTCTTTGTAAATCTTTTGAAGTATTTACACAGCAAAATCACCTTAGGTTTTATGACAACGAGCACGTTAAAAGAACACCAAAATAGCGTGGAAGGGAATTAACCATCCATTCGGAACGATATTTTCTGATTGAAGTGTTCCTCTGATATCTGACCTCGGGGAATCAAATCGTACCCAGGGTCAGTCGTGTGTGGTTGAGCTGCTGATACACAGCTAATTAAGGCACTCTGTTCAGAAATCATTATTGATACTCATGACTTGGAGAGCCATGTCAAGCCTCTGACGACTCATTTTCTGGCCAGGTCAAATTTCTCTCTCCCGTAATGATTTGTTAAGTTTCAGGTTATTGAAAGGAAATTCAAAGCCAGATGTTAGGTAAAGATCATTAGGGAATACGCTCTGCAGTAATATTTAATAGTAGAATTTATTACCAAAAACATTCACTATGATACGATGTAATTATATATGTAATATATATATATATATATATATATATATATATATATATATATATATATATATATATATGTGTGTGTGTGTGTGTGTGTGTGTGTATATATATATATATATATATATATATATATATATATATATATATATATATATATATACACATTCCGCTTGTCTCTAATTATTTACTCGTACATTGTTTCAAGCTGTAGGTAAAAGAACATCATTACTTCCATATGTTAAACATGACCAACTCCTTTCGTTCAACCCCCAAAATTTTACGATGCAAACACACGGAATCTGTTCGTTAGTGCGTAGGATTTGCTGTGCCATCTGCACCAATTGGATTTCAGTTGATGGCTGCAATATTGAACTACTTACTCTGTGCGGCCCATAACTCGCATGGCAACATTTCATTGCCCATTCTTGGCTGACGCAATTATTGGGAAGAGGCCTCCCAATAAAGCTCTGGAACGTGTTAGCGATTAATTTCTTCTCCGGTGTTCAACTCCGTAGGGTGGTAGTGCGGTCAGTGCGCCTCGTGCGGTGCACTGTAGGCATTACATAGGGTTCTTTGCAGCGTCCCTACTGCCCCTAGTGGCAGCTCCTTTCATTCCTTTTATTGTACTTCCGTTCATATTCATTTTCTTCCATCTTACTTTCCATCCTCTCCTAACAATTGTTTCAAAGTGCAACTGCGAGGCTTTCCTCTTGTTCCACTTTTCAAACTTTTTGCCCTTAATTTCCCAGTCAGTGCTGACTGATCTCTTAGATCTTAGTGCTTGGCGTTTGCCCTAAATTCTATATTCTAGATTCTGTTATCTGTGTGTAAGTGCCTCAGTTGGTTGCGAGTTCGATTCTCGGGCATTCCATTGAGGAGTAAGAGATGTGTATTTCTGGTGATAGAAGGTTCTCTCTCGACGTGGTTCGGAAGTCACGTAAAGCCGTTGGTCCCGTTGCTGAATAACCACCGGTTCCATGCAACGTAAAAACACCATACAAACAAAACAGTGTTCTATGTATTAAGGTAACATTTAACGCAAAGATCGACGGGACGGTTATCTATCTAGCTTCCTGTATCTACCTCAGGAGTTACGGAGAAGAGAAGTGAAATGTTTGGAATCCTTGCAGTTTTGAAACACTTAAGCACTAAGAGGTTTCGAAAATTCTAATAATTAACTCTTGCTATTAAAGAGTTACTTAGCTCTCTCTCTCTCTCTCTCGAACAGTTAGAATCAAGTGGCGGTGTTGTTGGATGTAGGAGTTGAAATATGTTTGTGTGAATACACCGTGCGTTTATACATTCACATTGGCAGTTTGTATACATTTTTATATAATCCCCATCACATGGGTATATATACTATATATGTGTGTGTGTGGTGTCGGTAGCATTATTGTTTCTTTAATTATAAGTGAAAACTGTATATATCTAAATTTAGATTCAATGCT
This sequence comes from Macrobrachium nipponense, assembly GCF_015104395.2. Lineage (NCBI taxonomy): Eukaryota > Metazoa > Arthropoda > Malacostraca > Decapoda > Palaemonidae > Macrobrachium > Macrobrachium nipponense. The sequence goes on from NC_061102.1 coordinate 20,318,080, forward strand.
CAATTACTCTTCTGGCTTGCTCTAGTCATTGAACTCATTAGAAGTCCAAAGGTGATCATTATTTAAAAAAAATGGTTCGGAATCATTCTATTCATTAGTTTTGTGCTTAAAATGTCTTTCTTTTCCTACTAAATTCCTTCATTACTGCTGTTAATATCTGTGTGTGTGTGTGTGTGTGTGTGTGTGTGTGTACATGAGGGCATGCATATGCACCTATTTTAATGTATATATTTGTTTAACAACATTTTATAACATTTTCACACTATACCATTAACTGTTGCTGAATCTCGAGAGAGAGAGAGAGAGAGAGACTCGCAACAAATCAACTCTTCCTTTCATAACTTCAACTCGTAAAACGCAACAATTGCCAGAAAAGTCATTGAGAGAGAGAGAGAGAGAGAGGACTGTTGGAGGAAGGAGCCCAAATAGTTCCTGTTTGGGGGATCCATGGCGGAGGTAGTGTACTTGGAATGGGACTCGGAGGTCTTCGTAAATTGCCTCACAAAGCCCCAACGTTAGATGGAGGGAGGAGGGAAAGCGACTCCTTTTTTTTTATGATTTTTATAGTTGGTAATAGAGGGCTATGTAGTGCGACTGTTCTTTTCGGAAAATTGCTGAAATTGCTAGGAACTGGGTTGGAATTGTTCATTGTTTTTAAGAGTGGGAGTTTGTGGGTTGGTTGTGGTGAAAGTCTTGCGTGCTTAGATGGGGTATGAATGAATCTATTTAACTGTGGGTATGCATGTATATATATATATGTATATATATCTATATATATATATATCAGTGTTTTAATGGGTCTTTTACATTTGAGACTTATCCTGTTTTAACTGAAGAGTTTATATATATATATATATATATATATATATATATATATATATATATATATATATAAAGACGGAGAAGCAGAGGCACTTCCCCAAATGGAGAAATTTATATAATTATATATTATATATTATTATGTATATGTATATATGTATCATACATATATATACATGTAATAAATATTTCTCCATTAGGGGAAGTGCCTCAGAATCTTCGTCTTTATATATATATATATATATATATATATATACTATATATACATATATAATATACATATATACATATATGGTATAATAGTATGTATGTAGTATGTATGTATGTATGTATATACGTATATATATATATATATATATTATATAAATATATATATATATATATATATATATGTAGTACATACGTATGCAAATAAATTCTTCAGTTAAAACAGGATACGTCTCAAGTATAAAAGACCCATTAAAACTTTAATATATATATATATATATATATATATAGATATATATATATATATATAATATAATATATATATATATATATATCTATATATATTATAATATTATATATCATATATAATAGATATATATATATATATATATAATTTATATAAAGATGGCTATATATGCACGTCAAGTGAGATAAAAACCCCGATTCTCCTGACTGCATCAGTGCATTTGGTTCTTATAGTGGGTAGCCAACTGCAGTGGGCTCCCTAAGGGAGAGGATGACTCAAGAAGCTGTTAGCTTTCTGTTTCTCCGTCTTATTGGAGAAAGTCTGGTAGCCACATACCCTCCCCGCAGGCGGTGACCCACTGCAGTTGGCTACCCACTAGGAACCAAATATTTGTACTGATGCAGTCAGAGAATCGTGGATTTTATTTCTTTTTTTCACACTGGATTAATCTGGGTCCTTTTGCTTTTGTTTCATATTTACTAATTTGCTATTTAGGCCAAGAGTTTTATTTTATTTGTATATTCTCTTATGAAGATTACAGTTCCCGTATATATTCTTAGGTGTAACTTTCTTGAAGGTGCTGGTTTTTTATCCGTATTATTATGGTAAATGGACACTGATTATTTCATATATCCTTGAGTATGCGAGGTTAACCTCTTCGACTCTTACATTATATTTCTCTCTTTTGTTGTGGAGCGCTCATTTTCCAACTAGTAAATGCGTGTCTTCGCTCTCTTTCTAGAGTCTGCCGTTTGTCCTACAGGGGAATGAAACTTGCTCGCTCGTTCTCTGAACTAGAAATATCTATAATTATGCCCTCCATCTACAAGTTTTTATTTTTGTGAATTTGCTTGACACTTTATGAATGACATGAAAGGGGTTACGACGGTAATTAAATAAAGTCAAACATTTTATTTCCCAATATATATACAGTAATGTATTGAACATTCCAGTGAAAGTGGAGCAGGACATTTCGCGAAAATCATAGTGGAATCGGAACGATCGTCCTAACAACTAAATAGCCAGTGGCATTTCACTCCCCAGAGGACACGACTTGTCTCCATTTAGAGAACAAGCGTTTCGTTGAATAGAACGCCCACAAACGTCTGAATGGACAGTCTTACCAACGCGAATGAGCTCTTGCTCGGCAATCGGAGAGGCATTGAAAGGACCCAGTCCTGCCAATATAAATGAGCTTGCATGGTTGCCAACTGCTAGGCTTACACTGGGCGGCCTTAGTAGTGGTGGATATGGGAGTCCTTGCAATAACAGGCTATAATTCTCTCAACTTGTTCATGATTTCGTTACTGGTCAGATTTTGTGTCTTCATATAAGCTTGTTTTATGGAGAGCGAAGACTTGCTTACTTTACACATACACTCTTATGACAAACTGTTGATGTTGAAGTCTTGAACCATATAGATATGCATAGCCTTTTTTTCTTTTTAAACGGGTGAAATGACAGACCAGTATTTGAATTTTCCAGTCTGATGCAACACAAGTATAGGCAATTTATGATTCTTTGAAAACCGCTGAATATTTCATGGTGTCGAATCTTCTCGTTGCGTCAGTCGCATGCTACCGAAGCAACGCTACCTAAGCAAATACATTTTTTTCTCTTGTTTTAGCCATTCATTAAATTTAACCTAATTTACTTTCTGTAAATGGTAAGGAAACGAAGATTGGGATGTCTATGCAATTCATTTTCGAAAGTACTTTGATTTTCTGTTAAGTGTTTAGTAACTTATGTGTTAGAATTTTGTTAGAATACTTTTCCTCAGGTATTACAGTTAGCTTAGACTCATGCACAGAAAATCACTTAATTGTTATCCTAAGGCAAATTCTTTGTTCCTAGTTTTACCGAATCTATGGTGATGTCCATATTCACTTAGAGTTTACTAGGAAGGCCTCTCTCTCTCTCTTCTCTCTCTATCTCTCATCTCCGTCGTCTCCTCTCTTCGTCCTCTCTCTCTCTCTCTTTCTTCTCTCTTTCTTGCCCAATAGTATAGCCATCTTGCTTAGTGAGACGTACCCGCGTGAAGTCAGATTAATCAACAGATATCACAAGTTTAACATACGACTAGAATTTGAGAAATATCTAGAAGTGTTCGTGAACTATCGGTGATAAGATTAGTGTGAAAATAGTAGGATAAAGCGTCTTCTAAGTTAGTTTAACAAGTGTAATACTGAAATCAGAACAAGATGGCAGTAAGTTCCAACTGCGGGAAGAGGTGGCGTAATTTAGCTTGCTTGGCGGATTCGCAATACGATGAGGTAGCAGGAAGGGAACTGGCATTTCTCATCTATGAAATCAGCAACAGTCCTAACCAAAAAGATACAAAAGCATTCATAGATATATTAGAAGGATATAATCCTTCAAACTGGAACAAATCTAATGAAAACACTTGAAAATAATTGAAGAAGTTCCAAATAAAATCCAAGTGGTCAAGAGACTCATAAAGAAAATATACATAAACCAACATATTCCGACAAAGAAAGAATAAGGTGAATCTTGTGAATATCCTAATTGATGCATTGGAGGAAAAAGAATGCCAAAAGCATGCAAACTGTGTAAGGTTTGGTATAGCATAGTCAATCCACAAAACCTAATCAGAAAATGTGATGCATGCAACATTCCGACCCATCCACAGTGTCTGAGGTAATGCAAGATTTGAGAAAAGATACAAGAATTTTTTGTTCACATGTCTATCATGGATAGACAATGTTATTAAAATATAGATTGAATTTGTACAAATAGTTGAGGATGAAGAAGAAGAGGAAGAAGAAGAAGAAAAAGAAGAAGAGGAAAACGGAAGAGAAGTAAACAAAAATGAAATGACAGAAAAAAAATAAGGAAACAAAGAACAAGATAAAAGTATGGATGCAGAGATACTC
>NC_061102.1:20327246-20329746 GCF_015104395.2 Macrobrachium nipponense
ACGTCATATATATACAATAATGTATTGAACATTCTAGTGAAAGTGGGGCAGGACATTTCGCGAAAATCATAGTGGAATCGGAACGATCGTCCTAGCAACTAAATATCCAGTGGCATTTCACTCCCCAGAGGACACGACTTGTCTCCATTTAGAGAACAAGCGTTTCGTTGAATAGAACGCCCACAAACGTCTGAATGGATAGTCTTACCAACGCGAATGAGCTCTTGCTCGGCAATCGGAGAGGCATTGAAAGGACCCAGTCCTGCCAATATAAATGAGCTTGCAGGGTTGCCAACTGCTAGGCTTACACTGGGCGGCCTTAGTAGTGGTAGATTTGGGAGTCCTTGCAATAACAGGCTATAATTCTCTCAATTCGTTCAAGATTTCGTTACTGGTCAGATTTTGTGTCGTAGGTTAATTTTATTTTTCTTTTCAAAAAGATTTTGTTCATACAAGCTTGTTTTATGGAGAGCGAAGACTTGCTTACTTTTACACATACATCTTAGGAACAACTGTTGATGTTGATGTCTTGAACCATATAGATATGCATAGCCTTTTTTTTTTTTTTTTTTTTTTTTTTTTAACGGGTTGAAATGACAGACCAGTTTTTTGAATTTTCAGACTGATGCAACACAAGAATTGGCAATTTATGATTCTTTGAAAACCGCTGGATATTTCATGGTGTCGAATCTTCTCGTTGCGTCAGTCCGCATGCTACCGAAAGCAACGCTACCTAAGCAAATACATTTTTTTTCTCTTGTTTTAGCCCTTTATTATTAAAAAAAACTTAACCTAATTTACTTTCTGTAAATGGTAAGGAAACGAAGATTGGGATGTCTGTGCAAATCATTTTCGAAGTACTTTGATTTTCTATTAAGTGTTTAGTTACTTTATGTGTTTAGAATTTTGTTAGAATACTTTTCCTCAGGTATTACAGTTAGCTTAGACTCATGCAGAGAAAATCACTTAATTGTTATCCTAAGGCAAATTCTTTGTTCCTAGTTTTACCGAATCTATGGTGATGTCCATATTCACTTAGAGTTTACTAGGAAGGCCTCTCTCTCTCTCTCTCTCTCTCTCTCTCTCTCTCTCTCTCTCTCTCTATCGTCCTTCATAGTACCTATACTCGTTTTTTCCATCTGTCCACCCGCCTGTGGTGTTTGCGTATGGTACACTGCGTCTGGGCTTTAGAGAGTTACATTCAGGTTACATTCAACAATAATAACAATATCCTATTTCGAATACTAACGGTGTAATTCGCATACAGTAAATTATTAAAACACTTTTCAGTTGCAAATGTACACCCAGATATCCTTTTATTTACCTAAAGCTTACACATAGCATAACTATCTAACGTCCGGGTCGCAGTGTTACCATACGCAAACACCACAGGCGGGTGGGTAGATGGAAAAAATCTGTAATAACGTATTTAAATCACAACTGAAAAGACCAGCGATGAAGCTTTGAACCAGAAGCGCTTGTCCTAAAAGTCCAGTATTAAGTTATGTACCAATTTTTCTGGATCTGTGTACTGCTGAGGTTCGCAGTTCGGGTGGATAGAAAATGGTGGAGAGAGAGAGAGAGAGAGAGAGAGATCAGGCCTCCGTCAATATGTATACCATCATACAACTGCAACCGTGTCGCTTCGACAAGATAATCCTCATCCCGTCATGGGAGAGAAACCATTCATAAAATTGCTCTCTCTCTCTCTCTCTCTCTCTCTCTCTCTCTCTCTCTCTCTTAGGGAGAGACTCCACTCGTTTTAGTCCAGTAATTCATTTTTCTTTTAGTTGTCAGATTCTTCTATGCCTTGACTTGCTAAGAGTCCTTAATCTTCCCATGGAAAAGGTAGAGGAAGAATCACCAGTGTCCGGCATAAAATCCCACGGTAGAAACAGGTTGAATGTTTATTGAAATTTCATTTTGTGATATTTCACAATTTCGAAATTGGTTTCCCCGACTGCAGAGATTTCCTTTCACTGTTAACAGGTTTCACCGTTCAAAAGTGTGTTTCAACAAAAGTTGGGTTTGGGAACAACTTTTTTTTTTTTTTATATTTCGCCTGAAATCAATAACCTTGTTTTTTTTTAGCCTTGCCACAAAATTGATGGATTAAATAAATACTTGTCTTCTGAAGACAGGTACATAATTTGCAACTATGTTGATCTTACTTTTAATAAATTTGTATCGTGCCAGGAATGCAACCGCGGGTAATCACATGTCATATATTGCTATGGGTAAATAATCCTTACCGGTGATATTCAAGAGTTACGAAAATACCTTTCGATTTCTCTATTTAAACCTTGAATCAGGTGTCTTCAAAAGCTTCCTAAGATAATGTTTTCACTAAAATTTGCCGCTGAAGGCTTCGGGGAACCCGACAATAGCCGTAATATATTGTGCATTGTCATTCATAGCGTTGGTTTCAGAGCAGATATTGCTTTCAAGCGACGTAAACTACGGCATTTATTACGTCAATATAATATCATAAACGATATCC
>NC_061102.1:20337246-20377412 GCF_015104395.2 Macrobrachium nipponense
GAGAGAGAGATCAGGCCTCCGTCAATATGTATACCATCATACAACTGCAACCGTGTCGCTTCGACATGAAATCCTTATCCCGTCATGGGAGAGAAACCATTCATAAAATTGCTCTCTCTCTCTCTCTCTCTCTCTCTCTCTCTCTCTCTCTCTCTCTCTCTCTCTCTTAGGGAGAAACTCCACTCGTTTTAGTCCAGTAATCCATCTCCCTCTCTCTCTCTCTCTCTCTCTCTCTCTCTCTCTCTCTCTCTCTCTCTCTCTGTCTTTCTCTTTCTCTTTCTCTTAGAGAGAGACTCCACTCGTTTTAGTCCAGTAATTCATTTTTCTTTTAGTTGTCAGATCTTCCATGCCTTGACTTGCTAAGAGTCCTTAATCTTCCCATGGAAAAGGTAGAGGAAGAATCACCAGTGTCCGGAATAAAATCCCACGGTAGAAACAGGTTGAATGTTTATTGAAACTTCATTTTGTGATATTTCACAAATTCAAAATTGGTTTCCCCGACTGCAGAGAATTCCTTACACTGTTAACAGGTTTCACCGTTCAAAAGTGTGTTTCAACTAAAGTTGGGTTTGGGAACAACTTTTTTTTTAATTTCGCCTTAAATCAATAACGTTGTTTTTTTTAGCCTTGCCACAAAATTGATGGATTAAATAAATACTTGTCTTCTGAAGACTGGTACATAATTGCAACCTATGTGATCTTATCCTTTTATAAATTTGTATCGTGCCAGGAATGCAAACGCTGGTAATCACATGTCATATATTGCTATGGGTAAATAATCCCTACCGGTGATATTCAAGAGTTACGAAAATACCTTTCGATTTCTCTATTTAAACCATGAATCAGGTATCTTCAAAAGCTTCCTAAGATAAAGTTTTCACTAAACTTTGCCACTGAAGGCTTCGGGAAAGCCGACAACAGCCGTAATATATTGTGCATTGTCATTCATAGCGTTGGTTTCAGAGCAGATATTGCGTTCAAGCGACGTAAACTACGGCATTTATTACGTCAATATAATATCATAAACGATATCCCGTTGTTGATGTGTTGGAGCGTTTAACGGAACGTTGGTGATATTGTCAGGCAGATGTGTAGGACTCCTCTGGACTTCAACAATAGGATGCTCTAAATGCGAGTGTTGGTCTTGGAGCCAAATGTCATTTGTTTGGAACAGAACCGAAGAGTGGAATAGCAGAAAGGGAGGGGGACCAAGATTGGAACTTCATTTCCTTACAATCACTTCCTGTTCTGAGAGGGGACTATCTGTTAGGTGTGGATTCCGTAATTGTGTATGTGTAAGTCTGTGTTTGTAAAGCGTATTCGTTCATAAGGCTTCCTTTTTATTTTTATTTATTTATTTTTTGTGAGGAGATGGAGGTAGGTAATTGTGATCGAGTTTTAAAAAATTGATTTGAAAATATATTCATGCATGTAATGATGGTATGTGTTCTTATGTGTAAGTGTGCCGTTTTATTTTTATAGCACGGCATTATTGTTTTGCGAGAGAGAGAGAGAAAACGATCACAGCCAACAAGTTTGCAAAGAATGTCTTAGCTCTTAATGGATATGATTAGCTGCTGCAGTCGAATCGGTTTTTCCTATTATGGAGAAAAGTAAAGTTCAAAGACGAAACGAGTAAAAGCCACTTGTGATTGCGTCAGGACTGCCGGGAGTGTGGCTCTTCCGCCGTCTGCAAAATGAAGAATGATGCGAAAAGTTAGGAGGGCCTTTTCAGCTGACTCTCTTGATTATTCATTGGTTCATTTCGAAGCTGACGATTCGTCAGCACGGGTAAGAGGAGTGTGGGCGTGTATTGAGTTAGGTGTCAAGATTAATGTGAATTCTAATTTCTCTCTCTCTCTCTCTCTCTCTCTCTCTCTCTCTCTCTCTCATAGTGGGGAGTGGTGTGTCTGCTACTTCTTGGGTCTCTCTCTCTCTCTCTCTCTCTCTCTCTCTCTCTCTCTCTCTCTCTCTCTCTCTCTCTCTCATTGTGGGAACTTCTTTACATACAAGATATGTGACACGTGGAATAAACTGCCACCGGAAGTGGTAAACAGCAACAGTGAAGAAGAGTTTAAAAGAAAGCTAGACAAAATCATTAGGACACTGTTAATGCATAGTCCAACCTGCTCCTATAGATACTAAGTGAGCACACGATGTCTCCTCGGATGGACTAATAAGTATTTGAGACATCCTAATCCTTGTAACTCCTTCTCTCTCTCTCTCTCTCTCTCTCTCTCTCTCTCTCTCTCTCTCTCTCTCTCTCTCTCTGGGTCTTACAATAGGCAAATGTTTTACGTTATGCCTTTGATGGAGAATCTTGGTGAACTTTTCTCACTCACAGAGGATATTGTTTAAAAAATTTCCAGAACGTGAACTAAATTGCGACCTTCTTTTGCATCAAAACGTTTTTCCAAAGACAAATGTGACGATCATTTAATTTCCTGGACCTTACTTATCCTTGAGAACGCGAAGCTAAAGAAAGAACAAAAGACGCGATGAGTGCTGTCTAACTCCGAAGTTGCAACAGGCTGCCTGGTTAACAGTGTAGAAAAGTAAAAGTATAAAAAAAAAAAATAGGTGTTCGGAAAAATGTCAGTTTAGAGTAAGTGTCTCTGATTAGTCTCTTGTCAGAGTCGGTGAAAATTGCCGTTAAAACTTTTAACTCTTGACTTGACTTTCTTTCCTCAGTATTGCTCTCATAGCAGGTCAATCTGCCCCCGTACGGGGGTATCGCCGTCAGTGCTCCTCACGTGATGTATAGTAGGCATTACTTAAGGTTCATTGCAGCGTCCCTTCGGCCCCTACCTGCAACCTCTTTTATTCCTTTTACCGTACCTCCATTGATATTCTCTCTTCCATCTTACTTTCCACCCTCTCTTAACAATTGGTTCACAGTGCAAATGCGAGGTTTTCCTTCAAACATTCTTACTGTCAAGTTTCCTTTTCAGCGCTGAATGACCTCATAGGTCCCAGTGCTTGACCTTTGGCCTAAATTCTTTATTCTAATTCCAATCCAACCTGGAAATATATTGTAGTCCTTTGGACTACCCACAATATGTTGCTATGGTAGATTCACATCAACCGTGCATTTGATGTCTAGGCCCGTCCCTTACGACGCTCCTGATTGGCTGTTGATAAGTCAATCGCATGGCTGGAAACTCTCAGTCTCTCTCTCGAGTTCACATAGGCAGGATGCATGTTCCATCTCTCCTGGGGGATACTTTTGAAAGACGTTATCCCTCAGGAGAGGTGGAACATAGATCCTACTCATGTGAACTCTCGAGCGAGACTGAGAGTTTCCAGCCCTGCGATTGGCTTATCAACAGCCAATCAGGAGCGTCGTAAGGGACTGGCCTAGACATCATAGGCACGGTTGATGTGAATCAACTATAGTTAAATACCTTGATTTCTTATGGAGGATGGTTTTATTTATTTATTTTTTTTTCGGAAGGGTGTTGGGCTTGTGGGACCAAAACTGTGATGTTATGTCTTACTGGAATATAGACAATAAATTAGTTATACTGAACAGGTATTTGACAGTATGAAAAACTTTCAGAGTTTCTCCGTTTGCTTTAAAACCATTATTAATGTGTTCTTATTAACAAATTCAGTTAAAAACACTTTTTATAAATGATTATACCGACGATAACAAAGGATTAGCATATAGGAACCCATGTGACAAACAATATATTGATTAGACTGAACATTTTTGAGCTGGCCCAGTCTCGCTAATAGATTTACCTACCGTTATCCATCATGGTATTTTTACTTTGTCGTTTCGCCGATATAAATTTATTGTATATTTCTCACCTTCTCTTTCTGTACTGTGTTGCTTTCCTTACGGGAGCCTTACCTTACAGACCTTACAGACCTTACAGTTCGTTCGGGTTGCCCCAGGTCCCTCAGTGTGAGGCGCCTCTAATGTCTACCAGAGAGTTGCTAGTACATCTTCCGGTATATTTTGCATCTTCCAATCTTGGATGGTCTGGGATGCAGTTTAGATATTTGTCGAGCTTATTCTTAAACACATCTACGCTCACTCCTGATATATTCCTCAGATGAGCTGGCAACGCATTGAATAGACGCTGCATTATCGATGCTGGTGCGTAGTGGATTAATGTCCTGTGTGCTTTCCTTATTTTTCCTGGTATAGTTTTGGGCACTATTAATCTACCTCTGCTTGCTCTTTCTGATATTTTTAGTTCCATGATATTTTCTGTTATTCCTTCTATCTGTTTCCATGCCTGAATTATCATGTAGCGTTCTCTTCTCCTTTCTAGACTATATAATTTTAAGGATTGTAGTCTTTCCCAGTAGTCTAGGTCCTTAACTTCTTCTATTCTAGCTGTAAAGGACCTTTGTACACTCTCTATTTGTGCAATATCCTTTTGATAGTGTGGGTACCATATCATATTGCAATATTCAAGTGGACTACGAACATATGTTTTATAAAGCATAATCATGTGTTCAGCTTTTCTTGTTTTGAAGTGCCGTAACAACATTCCCATTTTTGCTTTACATTTTGCCAACAGAATTGCTATTTGATCATTGCATAACATGTTCCTATTCATCATCACACCAAGGTCTTTAACTGCTTCCTTATTTGTGATTGTCTCATTATTAGGTCCCCTATATGCATATAGCTTTCCTTCTCTGTCTCCATAATTTATTGATTCAAATTTATCAGAGTTAAATACCATCCTATTTACCTCTGCCCCAACTCATATACTTTGTTAAGGTCTCTTTGTAGAGCGTTCCTATCTTCATCACAAGTAATTTCTCTACTTATTCTTGTGTCATCAGCGAAACTACTCACTACCGAATCCTTAACATTACTGTCTATGTCTTCAATTTCATAATAACAAACAATATTGCAGCTAGCACCGTACTTGTGGCACACCGGATATTACCTTGGTTTCATCCGATTTCTCATCGTTTGCAATAACTATCTGTTTTCTGTTGTGTAAAAATTCTTTTAACCATCTTCCTACTTTATCTACGATATTGTGTTTTCTAATTTTCTTTGCTAATATATTATGGTCTACTTTGTCAAAAGCTTTTGCAAAGTCTAGATAAACCACATCTGTTTCATTTCCGCTTTTCATATTTTTGAATATGTTCTCACGGTGGACTAACAGTTGGGTTTGTGTACTTTTTCCGGGTACGAAACCGTGTTGTCCTATATTAAACAAATTATTTTTTATTAAATGTTTCATAATATTTTTCTTCATTACCCTTTCATACACTTTCATAATATGTGATGTTAGACTCACAGGCCTATAATTACTTGCCTCTAGTCTTGATCCACTTTTGAAAGTAGGGGTGATATATGCTAATTTGTGCTCATCATAAATCTTGCCTGTATCTACACTTTGTCTTAATAATATTGCAAGTGGCTTTGCGATAGAATGAACTACTTTCTTTAACAAAATAGCAGGGACTCCATCCGGCCCTGCAGCAGCTCCATTTTTAATTTCATTAATTGCCTGCACAATATCAACTTCATTAATTTCTATGTCAGCTAAATATTCACTATTTTTTCTTCCCTTACTTCTATATCATTATCTTCATTATCTATTCTAGGGGTGAATTCTCTCTTATATCGTTCTGCCAGTATGTTGCAAATTTCCTTTTTTTCATTCGTTAATTAATCTCCCTTCAATTCTCAGAGGGCCTATTTCTATTCTTCTTTTATTCATCTTCTTCGCATATGAGTATAATAGTTTGGGGTTTTGCTTGATATTTAATAGGGTTTTTTTTCTTCCAAGTCCCGTTTTTCATTTTCTTTTGATTGATATAATCTTTTGTTCTGCATTGTTTCTATCTTACTTTTTAGTTCTATAACTTTCCATGCATTTTTTTCTTTGCAAGACCTTTTTTTCCACTTTCTGATTTTCTGGAACAAGATCCTTCTGTCTCTTGGTATGCATGAATGATGTTTACTTTTCTTCTTCGGTATATATTTTTCCACTATTTTCTCCAATATTTTATATAATATCTCCGTATTTACCCTTATGTCATCACTTACGAAAATGTTATCCCAATCTTGTTTAATTCTTCATTAAGGTTTCTGACCATTTTATATTTTTACTGTAGAAGTTGTATTTTCCATATCCTTCCCACTTTTTCATTTCTTGCTTATCTCTATTTTCACTTGCTTTGGAATGAACTGTTAATTCTATGACATTATGGTCTGAAATACTCGCATTATAAACTATTATTTTCTTTAACATAATTCATCTCGTTCACAATACTAGGTCTAAAGTATTTTCCTTTCTTGTTGGCAGGTGATTTATTTGTTGAATGTTGTATTCTAGTAGCATATCTAATAGCTTTTCAAATTGCCTCTTATCTTCTGCACTACTATTACTCTCTTTTTTATATGTATAAGTACAACCACAATCTCCTATTCGTTCTTTCCATTCTACGAAAGGAAAGTTGAAGTCACCTTTGGGCTTTTAGTATTCTGCCTTTCCAATAACTGTTGCAGCTTGCATGAGAGAGAGAGAGAGAGAGAGAGAGAGAGAGAGAGAGAGAGAGAGAGAGAGAGAGAGAGAGAGACTAGATTACTTTCAGTGACGAAGGATGGAGCAGACCCATATACTGTGTATATGACCACTGAAGGCCTTTCAGTTTCAAAATTCACGAGACTTCACATTCATGTAGAAGGGGAATTGCAGCAGCGTCGTGGTACTTTTCTTCCCTCGTCACTCGCGAGATAAAAGTACTGTACTTTTAAGGGTTTGCAACAAATCCCCTTTTCTTGGAATTAGATCTTACTTTTTTTTTTTTTTTTTGACGTGGTCCTTAAAAGAGCATTAGTTTAACCCGTCCCGTCGTCTCTGCTTAAAAATCCTCATGTAATCCTTCGAAGTTTTGCAGGGGCTAGCGAGTAATTTTCACTCCCTTCGTTTCTCGCCAAAATATTTGGTTTTTGTTCCATTTGTCACGTGGGAGAAAACATCAGGATTAGCTGCTCAACTCATCTGGTTTTTGTTTCCTTATTTTTACAATTCTGTGTTGAGAGTCATATTATCACTGGCGTTGTTTTCGGTTGGGATTTGCCTCGTGAATAAAGTGGTAGCAGTTTTAACGAAACAGCTCAAGAAAGAGTTTCCTCAAAGGTAAATTTCCTCGGTGTATGTTGAGAGACATATTACCACGGCATTGTTTTCAGTTGGGATTTGCCCAGTGAATGAAGTGGCAGCGGTTTTCACGAACGCCACGTTTTTTTTTTTTTTTTTTTTTTTTTTGAGATGAAAACGCGAACAGTTTAAGAAAGAGAGTTGCTTCAAAGGTAAATTTGCCCGGTCTTCAGTCTCCATCATTTATTTTTCCGGCGGCAGCGGCGATCTTTCAACGGACATCTTTTCCCCTCCGTAAACGAGTCCGATTTATTTTTCCTTGGAGCTGTGTCTCTCATCCCCAAAAGTGCTGGTTTTTTCCTCCCTTCCCTTTGATATTCTCTCTCTCTCTCTCTCTCTCTCTCTCTCTCTCTCTTCTCTCTCTCTCTCTCACTGTGGCCCGTACTCAGTTCATATTTTCATTTCTTGTTTAAGGACTGACGAATGCTTCCATTTATCTTGATATTTTTGAGTCATGGTAATTTAACTTTTTTTTTTCTTTTTTTACCTTTCAAGAATATTGTTTACTTTTCTCATCTGTCGAGCCTTCCTTTATCGCATTTCTTATCTTTTCCGTCTTCTGAAAAATGGGCATTATAATGCTCCCCATTTTATGATGTATCTTGAAGTCCTCTTCTGGGAGTCATAAAACACTTTTACCTCCTTTGAGTTTCTCCTGTCGAGTTCTCCCACCAACTGTACCTGTTTGCTTGTTTGCTTTCTGTTAAGGATGGTCGAAGTAGGCCGGGCACGAGGGAGGAGAAAGAATGGAATATAATAAACTCTGAAGAAACGAGGTTACATTACTCAAAAACCAGAAAAGTGTTGGAGAGAATTCATTTTAATGCCATTAGGGGGGATGGGTGTGGGATGTGGTGCTCTGATGTGTCTCTTGTCATCAGGATTTTCTTGAAATATTTTGGGAGGAGGTCAGGACTGGTCCTAGGGCCAGTCGTAGGATTTTGGGAATAATTCGAATTCTAGCTGCCAGATTTTGTGGTAGTTTCACCGATGCCTGCACACGTTGGCTGAGGCAGTCAGACAGACAGAATTCTTTGGGTGAAGTAAATGTATTCTTGTTTTGTTCTAAGGGGAGATATGGCGCATTTAAGTGGATCCGCATAAGATTGATATATGGGTTTTGATATTGATTTTAGCTTATGAATTACGAAATTTCCCATTACCAACTTCCTATAAGTTCCTCCTAATTTTTTGTCAAGTGCTTATTATGATGATGATGATGATGATGATTATTTTTTAAATTTATTTTGTTTATTTATTTTTTGGTCTATCACAGTCCTCCAATTCGACTGGGTGGTATTTATAGTGTGGGGTTCCGGGTTGCATCCTGCCTCCTTAGGAGTCCATCACTTTTCTTACTATGTGCGCCTAGGGTTGTGAAAAAAACCGTTTTTTTCATTTCGTGTTTTTTTCAGAAAAAAAGCAATTTTTCGTGTTTTTTTTCATTTTTTTTTATTTTCTCCAAAGTTTTCATGTTCTGGAACTTTCTGGTGATCCTGCTAATACTTTATATGGACATATGATATTTTTTAAGACTTCCACCTTCCTTCTAGATTAGAAGAATCATTAAAATAATGATGTTAAGTGTAAAAATGCTTCTGTAATTGATAATTAGAATCTGAGAAATATGAAGTATTACTAAGAATTTCACTTACAGTCTCAAAATATAATGGTATTTTTGCTAGCTATTTGAGTATGATGATATTTACTTTCCTTTATTGCCGAATTTTGATGAAAAACTATTTTCTTTTGAGATCATAATGTGAAACAATGAAATAGCCCTATGAAATTATGTGAAGAAAATTTAAATACAAAATGCTCTTGAAGTTACAGCACAAAGAGATAAGTTTTATAGATATAATGTGACCATTATAATATAGCTTATAGGGCTTTTCATAAAAATGATAATTTTTGTCATTCAATGAAATCTGAACACGAAGCATTTAAACTAACGGTATCCACTCATAAAAAGTTTTCCCAAATCTTTGAATTTTTTATGGATGGCATTTATAATAAGCTGTAAAGATCAAAAGAGCAAGACCTTCATTAGATGCTTCAGCCATGAAAAGAAATACATATACTATATACATTTCTACAGAAAAAGAAATACTCAACTAAAAATGCTCTTTGAAATCGCACTGCCAATAGAAACTAAAAAAAAAAAATTCCATTTTCGCCAATACTGATAATTTTTTCAATTATTGATAAAAAAAGAAACGCTGAGCTTGCATCTCTTTCACAAAACTTAAAAGAAAGGTACAGACAGTTTACATTGAGACAAAACATTAACTTTGGCCAAAAATTATTAATGAAATTGCCTCTCAAAAAGGTTAAACTTTCTAGTCTGAATCGGTGTCATTGCCTGAGGAGTGATTTAGTTCGGAACCAAAATCTTCTTTCGAGTCTTCTGAAGAATAATCCTGGAGTGAAGATTTATCCTTTAAGCTTGATGCAGAGGAGCATCTTGATGATGATGACTTTTCTTTTTGTGAAAGGGGAGCATCTGCTAATGTTGATGGCTGTGGAGTAGAAGTTTGATGAAGTTTTTCATCTCATGTCAAATGATGAGCGACATATATACAAGTTTGGCAGCCCTATCTGTTGATAGACGGTTGCAATGAGAGAAATGGATATGCGAGTGGCGACTGAATGACCGTTCAACCAAGGCACTGGTTGGGGGCAAATTTAATATTCCAGTAGCCACTTTTGAAAGTTGTGTGTGGCTGCACATACCATTCCATTATGAGGTAGGGCGACACTGGTCCACACTTTGCCAGATGAAAGGTTTACTAAATGATTTTTCCTTTGCCCTAAACTCAGCTATTTCTCCCAAGATCTTTTTCTTATCTCTAGCTGGCATCCTTAAAGCTACTTCATATGCCAATTCGATCGCATCAACTGCCTCTTCATCACTTATGTGACATCCTCTACAACGGGGGTCCAATAAGTTAGCAGCCAGGTGAACTTTCTGTACAAGCCACTTTCGTCTCTTGGAGACAACTTCTTTAAGGAGAGATTCCTCACTTCGGAGGACTGGAGAGTTTGGCAACTGCTCATCAAAGGAACTTTGCAAATCATGAAATACCTTCATGACAATTGGAAGAGACTGATCATCGCCTTCAGTCATAGTTTTTGCAGTTTCTACTGGTTTTAGTCACTGAAGATATCCTGCAATCTTGTCCCAGAAAACGTCTGAGAGTAGAGCATCCTTTGCACTCTTTTCTAACCCTCTCTTGGCCTCCTCATCAATTGCCAACTTCTGCAGTGCATGCTTGTTTTCTTGAATTGACTGCATGCAGTGAATGATTGACCCCATCTAGTTTTCACAGGAAGCGTCAGAGACGTTTTGGCCTCATTTCCTTCACTTTGCAATTTCCTAAATGTGACCAAGAGTTTTTGACTATTCTTAATGTGCTTTACAAGATTAGTACATTCCTTTTGTATCGACTCAATAGATTTTGCTTTCATGATATCTGTGAACATTAGATGAAGTGTGTGGGCAAGACAGCCATATGTTTGTATGTGAGGGAATTCCTCTCGTATTACTGCCCAGGCTTTCTTCAAGTTTGCTGCGTTATCAGTACAAACTCCCCTCACCTTCATTGGGCCCACTTCTTCCACAACTGATTTAATGATCTGGCTAAAATATTCCCCAGTGTGACTTTCAGCACCTGTTGAAAATATTGGAGTAGGAACTGTTACCATTATGTTGATGATCCCCTCATTTCTGTAATAAGAATTTTAGGAGTTGTATTACTTGAATCTTGGTAATTTAATAAATATTTCTTTAGAGAACAGATGCCAGTACCTATCAGCGTAGCTGGAAATGTAACCAATCATCAACCATACTCTATACAGCAATGTTCTCAGGCTTTAAAATTTCATATGGGGATATTAGTAAATGACCTCCCTGGCAGCCCCCATAGAATTGCACCTAACACAGTGCAATTTAGGTATTAACTAAGGTCTTTGCAGTATCCCTTTGGCCCCTAGTTGCAACAATAATTGTTCTACCACTATTACCTCAGTCTGTTTGCTTTTTTCAATATTGCTATTCACTCTCTCTGACTTATTCTTCACTCCAAAGCAGTGAATGGCCTTTGCTGCCCAAGTGTTTGGCTTAAAACCTAAATTCTTTAATCCAGTTCAATCCTCTGGCCACATCCAACCCAATGTGTCTGATAGACTCCTTACTCTGAGTTCAGAGACTGGTGTAGAGCATTGCGTATTTGCTATAATTGGGTACCTTTACAGCTAAGCTGGTGGGTGCTGGATTGTTGGTACTTGGTCTACTGTGTTATATGTCAGATCTTAATGAAACTGAGAAATTTACTGCCAGTATTCATTAACAAGGCTCCCACTATCTTGACTGTAAATAAGGTTAAACATTAATGACCTAATATTTGTCCAACCATCTAAAAGTACTGCTACACTCTGGGATGATGCCACTGCTTCTTTGGCATTGGAGAGACAATCTTGATAGATATTCTCTAGCAGTGTGTTTGACAACTGATCCCTACTAAGTTGGCATTTTAAATGATGGCCGCAAAACAGCAAAAAAGTGCTTATTTTCTGCCAGTCTCAGTGGAGAATATGATTAAAATATCGCTTTTGTTAGCAGTGTCCGAGCTTGTTTCTTTAATGTAAAAACAGAGAGAAAAAATTACTATGAAGCAAAGTGTTCCACACTAATATTTCCAGTGTTTTATATGAACAGATGAGCTTATTCAATAAACACTGCAGATTTTGACCAACAATGATGAAGTGAACGGATGACTTGTTTAAATAATTGATTTTGAATAAAATACTCACGTTTTGAGGCTCAGATATATGATCCATGTACTGCATTATTTTAACTGTCTGTTGCAGTAGCACATGTTTGATAATTGAATATACTGATGATCAAATGTGAAATGTTAATATGGTTGAGGTGAATTTTTCTAATATCATAATTTCCATTTTAACACAGATTTTTCTTTCTAGTGTTAAATTGCCTTGTTACTCAAGCTTAGAGTATCTTTGTCAGAATAACATTAGCATGAATGAATGTGCTATGTACTACAGACAGTACGGTATCTTATCCCCCGCCTCCCAGCCAAACAAGAAGATCTAGTACATGTAATAATTAAAAAAAATTCTATAATACTCAGATGCATAATAAATTGCAGGGAATAATTGTATGTGTTATTATAGATAAAATAAGCACAGTTAGACATTGTGTGTGGCTTAGAAAGCAACTGAATGTGAAAAAATGCAGAAAATTGGAAAAAAAATCAAATTTGACATTCTTTTCAGGGTGTTTATATATATATATATATTATATATATATATAAATTATATATATATATATATTATATATATATATATATATATATATATATATATATATATATATATATATATATATAAAGCCAGGTGCTGGATTAACAGAGTTTGATATTAACGACATGAGTAAGGATGAGTTATAATGTTTAGTTTCTCTTTTAATTATCCTTCGAACATCTTGTGCGGAATGAGGTTAAGAATATATTATCCTGGACTTATTTCAATATTTTATTTTTAGTTGTATTCATGCGATTTACAGAGGTTTCTAGAAACAATTTATTATTGCGTCTTTATTATACACTACCATGAGACCAGTAACTTGGAAGTATCTTATTAAAACATTGTTATATGAAAAGCGATTTACACTTTTTATTTTGATCATTGATTTGATGACATTAAAACAGGTGTAATAAGGCAAACAAATGGTGTACTTATGTACTCCGATCACCCTGTCCCACTGTTATGATAAAATATCTAAACAGCCATATTGCTGCAGGTACCCAGATGCTCGCAGGAACATTGATGAAGGTACAGAGATACACTATTTATATTTGTACAAACATACATCCATATACATATATATTATATATATATATATATATATATATATATATATATACATACATACATACATATATATATGTATATATATATATATATATACATACATACATATATATATGTATATATATATATATATAAATCTGTATCTAATATATATATATATATATATATATATATATATATATATATATATATATAATATATATATATATATATGAAGAGAGAGAGAGAGAGTAAGAGAGTTACACCGTGCTTACGTTTGCGATTTCCAAAAGTTTAAATTCTGTTCTCCTTAATAAAATTATTTTATGTAAACTTATTATTTTGCCAATACAGGGCGTCCATCAAGTCCCAGTACTATTCTGGGCAATAAGTAGATGTAATGGTACTGGAATTTTATGGATACCCTGTATAAAATGGTGTGGTTTTGATTTTTGTATTAAATGTCTACATTTAAATATTTCATCTTTTTTCATGGACATTAATCTAAAACCTATACAGACTAAATATTAAAATTATTTTCATCATAAAACGTAAGTGGGATACCTATTATGATGAGAATTTTACAGTCCTCAAATAATAATAATAATAATAATAATAATGTCACATCCCTATTCACAAATGTTCCTCTTGACTATGTTTTGGAAAATCTAAAGAAGAGACATGAAGAAGGGGACTATCACTTTCCTATTCCCCCCCCCCTCCTTGCGACCAGTTTCTAGACTTGGTTAGAATCTGTGTTGACACTACTATTTTCACTTTAATGATGAATACTTTCCAACAAAAGGCTGGTGTTTCCATGGTTCACCATTGTCACCAGTTTTAGCCAACCTGTGCATGGAGTTCATAGAAGTTGAAATATTAGAGAGATGTAACCCCAACTGTAAGCCTGCTCTGTGGGTGAGATATGTAGACGACATATTATTGTTTTTACGGCGACGACGTAGCTTTAGATTGCTTACTGAATACTGCCAACAACGTTGTCGATTCGTATAAATTTACAGTAGAAAAAGAGGTGATGGTAAGATTTCTTTCTTAGATGTTTTAATTCATAGGGATGAAAACAGTAACTCTTTTAAATTTTCAGTTTTTAGAAAAGCTACCAACAGAGAGAATTATATTCATTATTTTTCCCACCACTCACAACAAGTTAAAAGGAATGTAATTATGAGTTTTGTTTTAAGGGCTCTTCGCATATGTGACCCCGCATTTCTAGACGGGGAACTCAAACATGTCGTAGACACTTTTAGGTCCTTAAAGTACCCAGAACATTTTATTACTGACGCAAGTAGCCGAGCTAAAAAGAAGTTTTACATTGGTCAAGAGAATAAGGAAATGAAAGTCAAGAAACGTGTATCATTGCCCTTTCACGATGTAATCTCAAAAGTAGGTGATTATATAAATAAGCACCAAAAAGACATAGAAATAGTTTATACTTACAAAAACACTTTGCAAAAGCTCTTACAAAGAATAATAACAGTACCAAGAGAAATAACGGCGTTTACAAGGTTCCTTGTCGGGATTGCGGTGGTTGTTGTTACTACGGGGAAAGTGGTAGGGGAGTTAGAGGTCAGATTAAGGGAACACAAAACGGGGCCTATGATCTTCATGCACAGGGCAGCGCTTTGGTGGCTCCAGTTTTAGTTTAATGAGACCACAGAATTAATTGGGATGGTGCACAAATTATTTTAAAAGCGACGATTCTCACGTGAGAAGACTAGTTGAAGGCGCCGCTATAAACATGGAATATCTTTTGAGGATAAAAAGTCGTTTACCAATGAAGACCCTTTCTTATAAACAGTTTTATTGCCAGGCAATACTTAAAAGAATTTATTTTTAAAACCGACGTTGACCATGTGAACCCTGATGCTCTGCTTCCTCTTCCCCTCTCTGCTACAGATAGCCGACGTCCCAGCGGATGTTTCCGGCTCTGGCACCTATGCCAGGTGCAGCAGGAGCAACTTCGCAGGTTCGGGAGATCGAGGAGGTTGGCGCAAACTGCCTGTTGAGATTGGAATTACATAAAACACGAACCAGCACTTCGACGATGGGCTGTTATCATTTTCTCGCCCCGCCCACCTTTTAGATGCTCTTCGGAGGGAAACTACCTCTTCATTACATTTTAACGTCACACTGATGAGGAACACCGTTCAAGTGTTCGAAAGTCTTTGTTTTTTATTTTTACATACAAATATATTTTTTTTTATATATAATTGTGGATATTTTTTAAACAATTTGTTTTCACGGAATTGTGAATTTCTTAACAAACAATAATAATAATAATAATAATAATAATAATAATAATAATAATAATAATAATAATAATAATAATAATGAGATATTTTAATTGTTGTTGTTGGCATTGCTTTAGACAAAGTCCGATTTACTTGAAAACGGGCTCTTGCTTCTAAAGCAGCCTGTCAGTTATGTTAGAATAATCACGATTTTTCAGTTTTTCAATACAGGACTGAGTGACTAATAATGAATGATTTTGATTTCGACATAAACAGCGATGTGTGTATGTGTATATATATTACACAGTGCGCCGTTTCTAGGATCACACTCTTCTGCTGAGTCCTGGAGCTACTTCAGCCTCTAGATTTTCCAGATTCCTTTTTAGGGATCTTGGGATCGTGCTTAGTTTTCCTATGATTATGGTCGCCACATTTCGTGGAAGCGTCAAGGAGGCCTACGCATGTCTGCCGAGGCTTACAGCTGGCTAGAACTCTGCTGAAATATGTAAATACCTTTTTTTTTTCTAAGAGAATGTATGTCATATATCTTTAAGTGAATCTATGTAAGAATGGTATCGAATTCATTTTGATTTTGAATTTTGGAGTAAGTTGTTCATTTGGAATTTCCTGCTAATTTATGGTAATTTTTCGTCTGGTGGTTGGTTTAGAAGACTGTTTATAATTCATTCCGTTTCAGGCTTGTTACGAGTATCGATATTTGCCCTGAAGTATTTTATTCGGATGTTACGAGCTTTTATTTTTTAACGAAAGTTCATTTCACAGATTTTAATTTCATCAAGTGAACGCTCTCCTCTCTCTCTCTCTTCTCTCTCTCTCTCTCTCTCTCTCTCTCTCTCTCTCTCTCTCTCTGTGTGTGTGTGTGTGTGTGTGTGTGTGTGGATTGATAGCTTTATTGAATTGATATCTTAATTTGAATTGATATCTTTTAAGATATTGTTATAATTCCATTGAATCGAAACTCTCTCTCTCTCTCTCCTCTCTCTCTCTCTCGTGCATGCAAACTTTGCCACATGTATCCCCGTCTTTCCATTTTTTTAGTTCTGAGCAAAATCCAACCTCAGTGGGTTTTTTTAGTAGTATATCAGCAAGGTTTAGAGTTAATGGATTCAGTCTAAACCTCATTGATAGACTGCTAAGAAAATGACCAAGATGTTGGAATTTACATCTCGTTGAGAATTGCGAATATTGAAATACGGAGTTACGTGACTGAAAGGTTGTCTGCAAGAGAGAGAAAGAGAAAGAGAGAGAGAGAGAGAGAGAGAGAGAGAGAGAGAGAGAGAGAGAGAGAGAGAGAGCCACGAAACAGCTGAGCTGTGAAACCCATGAAGACAGATATCCCATTCTATTCCTACGAGTATGTCAGAGATGACGGTCGCGCCAATGCATCCTTATCAATGTATTGGTGCCGGAGAGGAAATCAAAGTGAAAGTTTGGTGTGAATGTAGCCTCGAACGTGTGTATTCAGCTTTCCAATAATTCTATTGAAATTCAGGTTTGCCGTATTAGATTTAACACTAGGGAACGTAAATGATCTGTAAGGGTTTTAGGTGCGCATAAAACGGAAGGTATTCAGGTGTGTATTTTAAAAAACTGGATAAGTTTTATCACTGTAATGTGCCTAGTTACCGAAAAATGTGAGAATATTCGATTGAAATGTGAAGTGTAATCTGTGAATTAATTTTCTTGCCACCACCGAGAAGTGAAGTTGACCAGTAATTGCCCCGAAATGTGATTTATATATATATATATATATATATATATATATATATATATATATATAGTATGTATGTATATATATATACTATATATATATATATATATGTATGTATGTATATATATATGTATATATATTATATATATATATTATATATATATGTGTGTGTGTATATATATATATATATATATATATATATATATATATATATATATATATATATGAAAAGATAGGTTTACTTATATCTTGCTGATATTGACGTGAACATGTTTTCATGTTACCAGTTAGTAAATTCCCGATATGTATACTAGTTTTGCCCCAGTCCGTTTTTTTTTTTTGACATTCCCCTAGGTTAAGTTAGGTTGGGTTAGGTAATTTCTACGAAGCAAGCAATTTGGGTGTGGAGAAAATAATGAGATTATTTGCAATAAGATTCTGTGGTTAGTTTTTAAAATATGGCGTCCCGCTTTTACAGGGAAGGTTTGGTACTCGGTTACTGCTCGGGAATATGCTACCAGGTATAAACTTTCCCGTTATCAGCTCTCCATCTTTCCAAGTTTGTTTTCAGTGGTAGAGATTCATTTATTTTAATATGAAGGAAACTCACACTAGAGTAGATTCACATCAATCGTGCATTTGATGTCTAGGCCCGTCCCTTACGACACTCCTGATTGGCTGTTGATAAGCCAATCACGGGGCTGGATACTCTCAATATCTCGAGAGTTCACATGGGCAAGATGTGTGTTCCACCTCTCCTGAGTTATACGTTTGAAAGACGTATCCCTCAGGAGAGGAGGAACACACATCCTGCCTATGTGAACTCTCGAGAGAGACTGAGAGTTTCTAGCCCTGTGACTGGCTTATCAACAGCCAATCAGGAGCGTCGTAAGGGACGGGCGTAGACATCAAATGCACGGTTGATATGAGTCTACTATAGTATTTTTTACTAGGCTACGCCTGTTTGCCTCATATGCCAGGACTTAGATGTCGTAGTTTAGTTTACTCTCGTTCTAATGAATCTTTTTGCGTTATTTTTCATCACTGCTTTCTATGGTTTGCTCAGAAGTGTTTTATCAGTGCTTGCAAGCACCGGAAGGTCATAACCTACGGCAAGTGTTTCAGGAAATGGTCTTTTACTCTCTGGACATCTTTATGTGTTTTGGAGACTTCCAAAGGAGCGAGGAAGGTGCTTTTGCATTCAACGTTTGCCTTTCCAGAAAAGTCGGCGAATGACGTCAGGTGTTCCAGAGCTGGAAGCGTCGCCAATATCTAGTCTGGAATTCATGTTTCCCTAATCGAAATCTTCCCTGTTTTGAGGTGGTGTTGTAGGGGGTGTGTGAGGGGGGTTTAAACCCCCTTTTGTGGGCTTGGTCCTACCCTTTTCCCTTCAAGCCTTCTTTGCCTGCCTTGGCTCTGCACCATTGATTTTCATGTGTTTTTGAAGTTTTATTATTTTTTGCTTACTCGGGGAGTAAGCCTACAAACTACTTTGTTGTTGTAGTTGTTGTTGTTGTTGTTGTTGTTGTTGTTGTAGTTGTTGTAGTTGTTGGTGGGGGAGGTAGGGAAGCCAAATGGAGTAGCCTACAAAGGTCTGAAAAAGGTGTTTCTCGTTGGGTTAAAGATACAGGAATTTTAGGATAAGATATTTATGATTTATGTATTAGAATGAAAATGGGGAAAATAAATAATGTGCTTGTTAAACAGAACAGAAAAATTATTTATGATAAAAAGTAGTATATTTATTTTCATTTTCGTTGGTGAAACAAGGCTCTTATATGGCTGTAGATTTTAACACGTTTTAATTTACGTTAAAAGTTAAGAATATAATATTTACAACTTATGCGTGAGAGGAAAAGTTTGCACA
This sequence comes from Macrobrachium nipponense, assembly GCF_015104395.2. Classification (NCBI taxonomy): domain Eukaryota; kingdom Metazoa; phylum Arthropoda; class Malacostraca; order Decapoda; family Palaemonidae; genus Macrobrachium; species Macrobrachium nipponense. Next base: position 20,356,117 of record NC_061102.1, read on the forward strand.
TGTCCCGAGTAAGCTGGAGGTCGGATCACGCCTTGTTCCTGTTAGTGGACTATTACTCTGTGTTGTCTTTTATCCATTTTTAGTGCAGTTACCAGTCAACATTTATTTTTTAAAGAAACAGAGTAACATGAAGATTGCAGAGCTATTTGCTTGGGGCCATTTCTCCTTTTCCTTTAACTTTTTTTATCATTCATCTTTCGATCTTTGTTGTCTTTGTACTTTTTCATGTAAGTCAAATTTTTTTTTTTTTTTTTATGGTGAAGGGGGGATTTGCAAGCCATTTGCTTGTCATTCTTGTATTGGATTTTTTTGTTTCATTAAAGAAGTTTTTTGAATTATGATTATATATATATTATATATACATATATATATATAATATATATATATATATATATATATATATATATATATATATATATATATAAATATAAAGTCAAAGTCGTCAGTTTCAGTCCTCCCCCAAGCTTCTCGGTAACCTCCCCAACTCCCCACCATGACGTCACTCATGGTGGTAACCACTGGTAGACAGCCTGACGGGAGGCGCCCGTCGGCCCGCCAGATTACTAGACCAGCATGTTACTAACTTTATACTAACTAATGCTTCTTGCATATTAATTTCATCAGTGAACCTTCAGTCATACCTATTAATTTTTCTTAGTCGGGTTAATTTGCAAATGTCTCCTCTCGCTCACGCTCCTTGTTTTATGCAGTGAAGTTGTGGAGGAAGACACGCTGCCATGGACTTGTAGTTTTATAAAACGATTTGATGGGGGAAAAAATCCAATTATTCCCCTTGCAAAACTTTTGTTAGACTTCAAACATTTATGGGAGAGAAAATGTGTGTGTAACTCGCATGAAATAGTTTCTTGCAACAACATTCCTTATTTATGTTTGTTTGTGGTGCGTTTATGTGTGTGTGTGTGTGAGAGAGAGAGAGAGAGAGAGAGAGAGAGAGAGAGGTGCGGGCCAGGGTTTGGGGGTTGGGTAGGGTGTGGATTTGTCATTTGTAACTTTGCTTATTGCTGGCATTTGTCAGTCGTGCGAAGTCTTATGTTCGGAATTCTTTGGATGGTAATCATTTACATGCTGGTAATGGCCTTACTAACTTTGACTGAAGTTTGGGTCTTAAAATTTTTCCGGTACCAGATGTTAATTCTTTTGCGGGTTCAAACCATTTCTGTAGTCATAATTTTGCATTTCTCTGCAGCTGTGATATTATTTTAATACGATTTAGTTTTTACCAAAAAATTATACATTTGTATGTCAAAAGTATATTGATGTTCATATTTTCACTTTGCTAAGGTTGCCGGATTGGTAGTGACTTTATCTGATCTGAAAAGTCTACAGCAAAATATATTTGAAAGAAAGGACATAATCGCCAGTTGAGATATATATCGACTATTAGAAGGGAAGAGAGAGAGAGAGAGAACAAGGACAGGAAGAAAGTTTTAAAGCGTGGATATGAAAGAAAGTCGCCCAGCACAATAAACTTTGGATGAGGCAATTTGACAGGTGTTGGTGGTCGTAAGAAGGTAGGAAGAATTTTCAAGAACTTTTACACGATATTGCGTACTTTTAAGAGTCTTATTAACTGTTACACCATGTATGTTCTTTAAATCTTTTTAAAGTTCCGTTGCTATGCTTTGTTTTTTATACTGCCTGTATCTCCCACCATGTTTTCGTTCAGGGTGTTCAATTGGTGTTCTTCATGGGTGCGTTCTCTCAATCACACTTTTCTTCTACTTCTCCATGAACTTATAGACGCCTCTCTCAACTGTTCATCTGACGCTTCATTTCTGTTGCGTCCGTAGTATTGCGTTTAAATCCAGTCGCAAGTCGTTCATTGTTCTTCTCGCGTATTTGATGATGTTTCTCTGTTTGGGATTTCGGCCAAAACTTTTCTTTAATAATTAGGAGAGTATTTCTCAGCTAATTACATCAATGTTTCTGGTCTGCCGTAGATAAGGTCCCCTTTAAAGTAGTTATTTTATTTTCTAGGTCACTGAATTATTTTCTTCCGGTTTCATGTTTAAGCTTCAAGTTGTATTTGATTTGGGAAAACACTCTTTTGTATCCTTCCAACATATGCATTCTGCATCTAAATAACTAAAAAAAACTGTTCCATAATTTAATTATCTGCACTTTTAGAGTTGGATTGCGCCCCTTCCCCATTTAATCCTTTTATCATTTTGATCATACTTTTTCCATTTAACTTAATCGAGGTAGATATGAAGGCGCCTTACACTTGACTTGTTGAGTAACTGGTTGATATTGGATTAAAATGATACAGCAGCAACATGGTTATCAACCCCGGTCTCATGTCTCTGCAATAAATAGTTTAAGCTGGAATGTCTGACTAAAATTCTCCGCGCTTCCATAGTTCCTTCATCTATAAGCAGACACATCCAGAGAGAGACTTAGTGAATAACGATCACTTTAATATTTTAATGCATCAAGTTGCCTTTCCCGTCGGTTTCCTTGGGGGAGACATGGCCTGAGAAAACCGAAGAAGTTGCAGATTTACAATTTTTTTTCTCCTTGGATTCATTTGTAATTTAAATGACGCCACCGAAACCAAACTTTTAATGCCAAACTTTGGGTAGAGTGTATGTTTACGGAATGGTCATATTTCCTTCAGAAATTAATTCGGCGAGGACCAGAGGAATTTATGGGAGAAATGAGCTTCATTAAAGAAGGCAGCGATGCTCGGAGATTTCTATTAAAACTTCTCAAAAACTGTTCAGGGGACATTCTGTCACTGCAGTGGCTGAATTAACGAGAAAAATGTGTCCAGATACTTTTTTTAAAGGTGGAATTCGGAAGCGAATTACTAACAAGATTTTTTTAAAGATATTTGTGAGAAATATTTGATTGTAAACGTGGATGTTTTCCATATCGTGAAGCTGAGAGAGGAAGTGTCTAAGAAACTGGTTATTCTGTTTGAAGATATTTTTCTTACGTTAGTCTGCAGTTGAATTGAGACGTGAATTTTAGAATGACAGGAAGTCTTTATGCGTTTGTTTTTATAGATTCACGTTATTTTAACCATATTGAGCGCAAAAATACAAGCGCTCTCACATATTTTATCAGTGTAATTGATTCAAGTTGTAGAGCACCAGAATTATGAGAATTTCATTGGGATAATTGCTTTGCTTTTGTTATACTAATAATAATAATAATAATAATAATAATAATAATAATATAATAATAATAATAATAATAATATGTTCAAAGAACGATAGACGGAAATAACATCTCTCCCATATGTAGGAAGTGCAATACGAAAAATGAAACCATAAACCACATATCAGCGAATGCCCGGCACTTGCACAGAACCAGTACAAAAAGAGGCATGATTCAGTGGCAAAAGCCCTCCACTGGAGCCTGTGCAAGAAACATCAGCTACCTTGCAGTAATAAGTGGTACGAGCACCAACCTGAGGGAATGATAGAAAACGATCAGGCAAAGATCCTCTGGGACTATGGTATCAGAACGGATAAGGTGATATGTGCAAATAGACCAGACGTGACGTTGATTGACAAAGTCAAGAAGAAAGTATCACTCATTGATGTCGCAATACCATGGACACCAGAATTGAAGAGAAAGAGAGGGAAAAAATGGGTAAGTATCAAGATCTGAAAATAGAAATAAGAAGGATATGGGATATGCCAGTGGAAATCATACCCATAATCATAGGAACATTAGGCATGATCCCAAGATCCCTGAAAAGGAATCTAGAAAAACTAGAGGCTGAAGTAGCTCCAGGACTCATGCAGAAGAGTGTGATCCTAGAAACGGCGCACATAGTAAGAAAAGTGATGGACTCCTAAGGAGGCAGGATGCAACCCGGAACCCCACACTATAAATACCACCCAGTCGAATTGGAGGACTGTGATAGAGCAAAAAAAAAAAATAATAATAATAATTTTTATTATTATTATTATTATTATTATTATTATTATTATTATTATTATTATTATTATTATTATTATTATTTTGTTAAAAACGGTTGCTGCTTCAGCTCTGTTAATCTAGTAGCAACCATTTTTAACAAAACTTGTCTATGACAGGGTCTCCTTCCGAAATATTATTATTATTATTATTATTATTATTATTATTATTATTATTATTATTATTATTATTATTATTATTATTATTATTATTATTAACAAATATAACAAATTTTGCTGATACCTGCTAATGATTTTAAGTCAAGTTTCTCACGAGTTCCCTTGCCCCGATTAGATGTGATGGTTGCAAGGCTGTGGAATTGATCCTGCAATTTTGAAATGCTTGTCGTTTATCGTAATTGTTATCAGTAACAACCGTCTGAAAAGTTTTAAAAGATATGTAGTATGAATGATTATGTCTAGACCTTTTGTTATGCCCATCTATAAATGAGTGGGTTCTATACTAAATGATAATAATAAAGTTATCAGTAATAATTTGATTCCTTTGGACAAATTTTTGGAGTGTAAGTTAAAGCCGTGTCGTGGTTCATTTTAAACTCTGGAAAATAAATAAAAATGGAGTTCCTGATCTTGGTCGTAAAATCAAGCCTCTTTAACATAACTAAGTTTAGAGAAACTGGTGTGACACCTCGTTCCGTGGAAAGTTTTGTAGCTCATTTAGGAAGTTTCCTACTAAAATAATTTTTTTCCCACAAAGGAGGGGTAGGGGAAAGAAGGGGCAGGAAAGGAAAGGGGGAAGGGGAGGGGATGCAGATTAAAGTTAGCGTTACATGAAAGAAAATTGTGTTTGCTTGATTATAAATGTTAAATTACAAGTGCAACTTTTCTCTGTTGCCCATGGAAGTATGTTTCATTTTTGGTCAGGCCTCCTCATTCCTTAGTCTTTTCATTTTTGTTTCCTTTTCCAGGTTGTGGTCTCTTACATTGTTTATGAAGTCGGAGACTACCAGTTTAATCTTAAAGTAAGGTAGATTCTCATTCCAAAAACCAAATAGACAGTTATATTGTAAGCAACATAAAAGGAAAAAAAATAAAAGGTTTTCACCCTATAGTTTCACAAAGAAAATAGCATCCACTTAAAAGATAATTTTAATTTCATCCGACAAAAGCATGAGTACAATTGCATGTTATAGAGCGCAAAGAAAATTACATCCCAATAAATCACTAAGGTACTTACATCTCATAAAAGCTTACAGAAAATTACATTCCTTAAAAGCACAGAGGAAATGAGACCCCAATAAAAGCACATCGGAAATGACATCCCATTAAAGCACAAAGAAAATACACCCATTAAAGCACAATGGAAAAGACGTCCCATAAAGCATGAAGAAAATCACATCCCATAAAAGCACAAATAAACTACACCCCATTAAATCATAAAGAAAATGACATCCCACCAAAGAACAAAGGGAATGACGTTCCCTTAAAGCATAAAGAAAATGACTCCCCATCGAAGCACAGAGCTAATTGCATGCCATAAATGCAAGGCAATGGCCGACAAGAACGTCCCATCGTGCCATCATCAGCTGCGTCAGAGCCTTCGCCTAACAATAATAAACAGGACCGTCAACCTCGTTAGCGCGTTTACCCTGAGGGAGACAAAATGGAAGTTTTCGTGGAAACCTCCAGCGGTCGAATTGCGGGGGAATGTTTGCCTGGCTCGTGCAAACACAGCTTAGATATGTGTCCGTAATTGCGGCAGCGGTGTCGGGATACAAGAGGGCATTTTTAGGGGATACAAAAGGGTATTTGGAGATACAAGAGGGTCTTTGGGGACCGTGTTGACATCGTGGGCGGCGTTTATGGCTTCCATTAGGTGCTGTTACAGAAATCCCTTGCTGTTTTTTTGCTTTTCATAATGGGATAAAAGGGTTGAATTTGCTCGCTTGAGGAAACTTGAGACGTCGGGTGGGACATTAGCTGTTGTATCTTCATTGCCTCAGGTGGACAGAATGAAGTGTCATGTTTAAGCTCAGTGGAAAAAAAAAGGTGTAGAGAAGAAAAGGGATAATGGAATTTAAGCGAATATAGTTTTGTAAGTCCATTTTCAGAAGGGAACATTTGACAATATATCCGTTTTTCGCTTCAAATAATGTTCGGGGCATTCAGGAGAATGGAATGGATATCGTTAATTAGTGTGGACCAAGAGAGTTAAAAGATCGTGCCCATTACATATGATTATTTCTGTCTCTCTCTCTTCTGCAAGTTCGATTCTCGGTCATTCCATTGAGGTGTGAGAGATGTGTATTTCTGGTGATAGGAGTGACCTCTCGACCTGGTTCGGGAATCGCGTTAAGCCGTTTGTCCCGTTGCTGAATAACCACTGGTTCCATGCAACGTAAAAACACCACAATCAAACAAGCAAGCAACTTTCAGCTTTCTAGAGGATCGTTTTAATTTAAATACAAGCATTGTATCGTAACACGCGCTAAACCAACACTTTTAGGAGCTTGAGTTTGATAGAGGCATTTAATTATAAAAATATTCGATTCTCGTGTTTGTAGTTAAGCTTGCGCGATGATAGATGACATAGCGTTTCTGCCACTGGTTCTTCATTAATTTAATGACGGCTTCAAGTTATGACGAAGTGATCTTCAGGTGCAGTCGTTTGAGACATCACGACTGAGAGAGTCGTGTCCTAATTAATTAGTAGGCACGGGTTGCTCTTTCAGGAAAGTGCTGTGCGTTTTAATGAGGACGCAAGATGTTTGTCTACGCTGCGCTTTCTAAATCATGAAAACCTTTCGTGAAGATATATGTAATTTAATGCGTAACAGACAAAGGGACAGGTAGCATAATACCACAAACTAGCACAGGGCTGAGGATAAGATTCAATGATAGGATTTGAGTCATAAAATTTAAAGAAAAGATGAAGCTAGAGAGAGAGAGAGTTCTGAAGGTTGGCGTTGAAATGGGAACAATCGTTCATTCGAAAAAAAGGGGACTATGAAATTTTTATTGGCTAAAATGAAATTAAAATGTTGAAAGTGATCCTGCAAACGGGTCCCATGCTGACGAATAGATAGATAGGTATAGAGATGGTGTGTGTGTGTGTATGTGTGTGTGTGTGTGTGTTTGTGTTAGTTATGGAGGTCGATTAGGTACATTGATTTTTACAGAAATTGGGTAAAATACAGACACATCTGGGGATATTTATCTGAATTGAAGGGAGGAAATTGCCTTCTCCGGTTTTTTTCCTCTCAAGCCTGTCCCTGTTCGCTCTTTAGCAATTCTGTTTCCAATAATGGCAGAGAAGTGAGGTTCCCTAAAGCACTGGAGTTAATTCTGAAATACTGAGTCTCTCTCTCTCTCTCTCTCTCTCTCTCTCTCTCTCTCTCTCTCTCTCTCTCACAAGAGCAAGTGATTCTCTCTCTCTCTCTCTCTCTCTCTCTCTCTCTCTCTCTCTCTCTCAACGTTTCGGCAGGTAAATAATGTTCCCTCTTAATGTTTTCGATTGATAACTGGTGATATTATTCGCGTATGTTGATTAGTTGATTAGCCGAGTTCCATGTCAGCAGATGCAGAATTAATTTTTAAAGAAATTATCCTCAGGGTGAATTCTACGATCTGGTGTGGATTATTCAACATATTTTGTGGATTGTATATCTTATAATTTTTTTTCGTATATCTTTGCCTTAGGTTTTATTTAATTATTGAAACTTCGTAGGTAGCTACCTAGTTGGTTGTTGATTTTTTTGCTCAAGTAATTTTTACATCCTAGTTATTAAGGTCGCTGCTCAGTTCAAATGTCATGATTTTAAACTATGGTTTCCTCTACATCTCAGGGCCTGGTACTTGAACGCCCTAGGTCTTCAGCTTACAATTCTGTGTTGATGGTAATATTTAAATTTTTTTTTAAACAGGTCAACACAGTTTTCTTTGAATTTTATGAAACTCGGGAAGTAGGTACCATGAGGGCTCTTTAGTGGTTTTCTAAGTATTTCATATTTTGTTTACGGGTCACAGGTCAGTGGTGAGGTCCACTTTTTATTTTTCTCTGACCGTGAAGAAACTTGAAAACCAAGTACCTTTAAGGTTGGCAATTATTATTCCTTTTTATTTTTCCATTTTACTTAATGGGAATAGGAAGCCATAACAGAAAAGGCCGACCTGCCTGAAAATGATCACTAGAGAAGCATTGCAATTGCTTCGTTTGTTTTTGAAATTGAATCAAAGTTATTTTTTCGCACTTGTAGTTCTGGTGTTTTATGTAATACATATTGTTTTGCTTCAAAATGGGCGTTGAATAGCGGCAACTCAGCGCCAGTTGGACCAGCCGCCCTAATACCCAATCTTACTCTGTTTCTACGTAAGAAAGAAGCGTGAGACTTGAAGCGAATGAATCGGAGAATGTAGTAAACAGGAAAAACGGAAGCAGGAAGGGAATTCCAAAGCAGTAGAAGGAGAACAACTTTCCGCGTAGTCAAACAATTCAACTAAACCAGCTTCGACCGAGTAAATGTTGAAACTAATGAGTCCTAAGTAAGATATTTGTTTGATTTGTTTCTGCATTGAGAGATTGGAACACTTTCCGAGCGGCGTGAGTGCGTTTAAAACAGGCGCAGTGGATTGTCCTGTCAATAAATGGAGAGTTTGAAGTCGAGCGTTTGAGTGTCCAAGAATACGGGATAAGGTGCCTGAAAAACTGGGGCTTTCAGGCGTATTCTCTGCTTAGTCTATCGTCGCTATTTAGTATTTTATGAAAGTTAGTTACGCTTTGCGTCTTGTGGAAGTGCTCTGGTGGTTGAATATTATATCAGTTATATTTTATTAATTATATTTCCGTCATTAAGACTTGTCTCAAGTTCGTGATATTTGGTGATGTCGCTTACCGTATGATTTTCTGACTGGGGGGGCGGGGCGGGGCGGGTGGGGGCTAGTGCCGTTAGTGCCACTGTAGGCAGTACTTAAGGTTCTTTGCAGCGTACCTCCGGCCTTTAGCTGCTACCCCTTTTATTCCATTTACTGTACCTCCTTTCATATTCTTTTAATTTTCCTTCTTACTCACCACCCTCTCCCTACAATTGATTCGTAGTGCAATTGCGAAGTTTTCCTCCCGTTACACCTTTTAATGTAAAATTCCGTTTCACCCGTGAATGACCTCATACGTCCCAGTACTTGTCCGTTTGCCTAAATTTTATATTCAATTCAATTCATATGATGCTCTGGTATGCGAAAGCATCGACAGGCATCACAAATTGAACTGGTAATTTTGTTAAAGTCAGCTGCAGCATAGTTGGCTGGCTGAGACAAAGATTGGATGATGGTCGTTAGGATTCTTCTCTCTGATTTGGTGCGATTTCTTGAAGTCCCTCGGGAGACACTGGGTTTGGGTGACGTCAGAGGGCATCTCCAGTCCGGCCCCACGAAAAGACAACTTCAGGTGCCCCGAAAATAAATCTTGAGATATTAAAATGTCGGTGGAATGTAAGTTACCATTATGAATGTAGAATGGATCTCCCATTTAATATTCGGCAGTATGCGAATATGATATAGCCTTTTCCCCCTTCCGTATCAGCCCTTTTAATTCGGTTCAGTAATTAAGGATTAGGGGAAAATGGTGTCAAGTAGGATTTAATCGCATTTATGAAATTAGAATTGAAACAGTTTCACGCTTCGCTTAGAATGTCAGTTAGATTTGCGATCGAATATTTCATTTGTTTTCAAGATTGTTTCACAAAATTACTTTTTTTTTTAAATGTATTATGTGAATTTGTTTTCAAGACTGTTTCACAAAATGATTTTTTTAACGCAGTATGTGAAAGTTATGTAGTCTTTGATATGGCGACTCAGAGATGGTTGTACATACTGAGTAAGTTGTTTCTTCTATCATAACCAAATATTTTCCAGGGCAAAGCATGCTAGATCAGTAGTTTTTTTTTAAATTTATATATAAAGGAGGGAGAGTCTTGCTAAGAACCTGGCCTTCGTAGACACTGCTGTATAAAGACGTAGAATTTCTTTTGGTTAGGTTAAGGTAAGTTGTAAGATGTAATTTTTCTTTTGGTTCTAGGTTCAGGTAAGTTATAAGATGTAATCTTTCTTCTGGTTCTAGGTTCAGGTAAGTTTGAAGATGTAATCTAAACCTTGATGACTTCCCCATAGTTCATATTTGCAACCTTTTGCTGATTGGCAATTAATGCTTGGGCAAAACTTAAGGTGAGCCTAAGCCAACCATTCATGGTAGTTGGCTTAGGATCACCTTACGTTTTGCCTAAGCATTAACTGCCAATCGGTAAAAGGCTGGGAAATATAAAGTATGGGGTAGTCATCAAGGTTTAGATTACATCTTACAACTTACCTTAACCTAACCAATAGAAATTCTACGTCCTTATACAGCAATGTCTACGAAGGCCAGGTTCTTAGTATGACTCTCCATTTCTTTATAGTAAAAAAAAAACTACTGATCTAGCATGCTTTGCCCTGAAAAATCTTTGGCTATAGTAGAAGCAACTTACACCATCACTGAGTCGACATATCAAAATGACGTATACTTATGGCATTTGCCACAACGACTACATAACTTTCGTGTAGTTGATATACTGCCCAGAATTCCACTGCCGTTTGCCATCTGTCATTAATTTCAGTAATTGTTCTTCGATTTATTATACTCATTGTTCCAGGTTTATTTCTACACGCACTCTTGTTACTCATTAATTTTTACTTTTTACAAAGTAATATTTCAGTTCCATGGTTATTTTCTACACTCACTCTTGTTACTCATTAATTTCACTCATAGCTCCTGGAAACCTTTTTACAAATAATATTTCAGTCATTGTTCCTTACTGTTGTTTCAGCCATAGTTACCTCTAGTTGAAGCTGTGTCCTTCCTCTTTCTCAGTTGTCTTGGATTTAGTTTGATTTTGGTTAATATTCCTCCTAGCCCTTTTTTTAATTTTTTAAGCTTCTGATTCCTCCTGAGCTGGAGTTTTTCTCTGCGATCCTTATTGCTGGTGTCCCCATGAATTAGACCCCTGTGCTTGTTTTCATTCATTTATAGCTTTAATCAAGTGCGTGTGCTCCATCGAATACTCCGTTTTTCCCAACTATATTCAGCATGGTTACACATTTCTTTCGATGCCAGTGTGTATTCAAAATTGACCCCCGCAGGGGGTTAGTGCCGTCAGTGCACTGTAAACATTACTTAAGTGAAGGTTCCCTTTACTGTACCTCCTTTCATATTCTCTTTATTCCATCTTACCTTCCAACCTCTCCTAACACTTGATTCTTAGTGCTCAGCGCTGAATGACCTCATAGGTCCCAGTGCTCGGCCTTTGGCCTAAATTCTATACTCATTTCAATTCAGTTCAAAATTGACAATAAGAAAAATCATTCCTGGTTGTTTTAAAAGCAACGCAACGTTCGTTGATACTGAATGTTCATGATTATGTTACAAGAGGTATCTCATGACGAATGTTGCTTTGGCAGTGTGTTAGGTTTTATATAGAATTACTTAACAGTGGAAGTATATGCAGATCACGCAGAAAACATATCCCTTCCAGACCTTTTCTTTATTTCACGACCTGTGAAGTTTACGAGGACACGGAATGCATTTAAATGCATCCTTGGGTATACGCACTGGGAAACTTTAACGCCCTCCTTTATTATCCATAATCATGACGAGACCTTAAAAAGTCTGATTTTGTTATGGAGTTATTTTGGCCGCGGGAGTAAACACACAAGTTTCCTCGTCGCATTCCGGGTAGAAATTCCCCCTCAGGAACCTCATTAGATATTTAATTCATATGTTTTGGGTGGAAGTTCATCATCTAAACATTCAAGTTTGTGTATTCCGGTCCGTCAGATGGTGGTCTCTCCCTAAGCTCGTGAAAGTGAAGGTGAACTACTTTGAGTTATTCCTTTCAATTCAGGACGTAACGTCTCTCCTTTAAATTTAAGACGCAACGCCTCCCCTTAAATCGAGGTTATAACGTCTTCCCGTAAATTGAAAGCGCGTCGTTCATTGTGTCAGTTTTGCAAATTCAAAAGTGAATGTTTGTCAGCGCGCTAGTCTAGTATTTCATATGAACGAATTTCGTTTTTCGAGGAGAAAATTATTATATTAATAGGAGCCAGTTAGTAAAAAAATAATTTATTTTTAGTGAGAGTTGTTGTTATAGAATGATGACCGTGACTTTGCTTGCAAATAAGCATTGCTTTAATCATAATGAAAATATTTCATTATTCCATAATGAAATGAAAATGCCTAATTTATTTAATCCTCTTCCAAATATGTTGATGTATTTTATGGGACGGAATCGATGGTGAGTTTGAGGGCAATTTTCACGAGGGAGTTGGTCATTCATTATCAGAATAGTGGTATCAAAATATATTCAGAATCATTATGTACTGTATTCTCGTGAATGAAATCCAATTTCATCAGTGAAGCAGTGGCTGTGTTGCATGGTTTAATTATTGTTATGGTTAATATTAATTTACCGTTGTGATATTTTCTTTCAGCAAAAGCAATAATAACATTAATAACATTTTTGCTATTTGCAGGTACGTGGTAAAGTTCCTTCTGTAAAGGTGAGGTTTTCGTCATGAAGTTTCTTTCAACTGGATTTTATCTTGGTCCTCGTGAGCCTCCTTGATTCTTTTATTATTATTTTGTGTTTTTGGTTATGAAATGGATACTTTCCTCTTAACCTTCATTTATTCATCTGATACTTCAGCGTTATTCGACGGTGTACCGGTTTAAGTTTGTTAGGATCATTTATAGACCTATGCCCTCTCTCTTCATTTGGAGAAGAGCCGAGTTTCCTCATCGACATTCTGCTTGTGATTTTTATAGTTATATTTTTTGTCGCTAGACGCAAGTTCAGTCATTTTTTAAAAATGTAATTGGGAACTTTTTTTCAGTATGGTATAAAGATTTTTTTGCGCTGAAATAGAACTGTATTTTTATTTATTTATTGTATCATCATCGAGTATTCCATTTCGGTTCTTGTGGAACTTTATTTCAATATAGAGATTTTTTGTGCAAAACCTAACTTCGATCTATTCTTATTGTATCGTCATCGACTATTTCATTTCGTTCATCAGGATACATAAAGGGTAATTAGTTTCTCTGGGAAGCGAGAGTTCCTCGTTGTGAAGGGGGCGTGACGTGTGTAAGCAACAAAACTAAATGCTTCGTGGCTTGGTATCAATATTTCCAAAGGGGCTGGATCTGACGTGTACTTGAAACACCAACGCGTTGGAACTTTAGCTGAATACCACCAAGTTGTCACTGGGCCTGGGGATTTTATTCAGAAAAAAAATCGACCAGTAATGATTTTTGTAAATTTGGTTTAATTTAAGACACTTGTTTTTATTTTCATAACTGGAAATATTAGTTCGAACTCGTCAAAAAAAATGCCTTTTAGGTCTGTTAAACTTGCACCACCATGGGTTATATCGAAATTCTGTCAAATGTACTGTTCAAATGAATTACTCGTGTTTGCATACTAGATTTATAAAACACATAATTTATATATTTTATCTTAGCATAAACCATTGTCCTGATCATCCATTGCATTCATATCTTTTCAGACTGCGTAATCCACCACTTAGAAGTAGCCATTCATTAATTCAGACTGTCTGTTTCTTTTTCCTCCGGAACATTCAGTACTAAAAGTTTAATATTGTTATGCCAAACTGTGAAATGGTCTTTGTGAGTCTGGAATTTTGTTGACTAAAAAGAAGTTTAACCTTGGTGCAAATGCTTAAATATTTCTTTTAGAGGCCTGACATGAGACACGCTTCATAGTATTGTTTGTTCTTTGATATATTGTTATTTATGTTATTTACTGCTATTAGTCTTATTTTGCCTGGTTATTTCTTTTTATAGTTATTTATTATTTATTTCGCTGGGTTTCTTTATCTGTTGGGACGTAATGGAAAAGAGCAGTCCAGTACAGAGAGTGAACTGTGAAGTAAAGAACAAACTATTACAGAGAAATAGAAAAAATAAGATTAAACTATGAAAGATTAAAACAGATCAGATAAATACCAACGGAGAGGAAAATCTAGAAATGGAGTGAAAGAATTATGAGAAAGAGGGAAGGGGCTACAATACAAGAACCGAGAAAGTGAATGCATTAAAGAGGTAAAATTATGATGATTATTTAGTTTTTTTTTGGGGGGGAGGGTAGTGGGTCCCCTGCTATTGGCGGTTTCACCGTGTTGCTGATGAGCTGTCTGTATAAGTAAGATGAAACAGCTGAAGTTATTGATCTGTGCCTTAGTAGTTAAGTATGCATTTGGCAGTGATCTTCGTCTGATCTTTTTTCTTGATATAGTTATATATATATACTACATTATATTATATATTTGTTTATATTATATATATATATATATATATCTATATATAATATATATATATATATATTTATTATTATATATAATGTATATGCATGTATATATATATGTATATATATATATATAGATATACTATATATATATATATATATTTATTATATTATAATATGTATGCATGTATATATATATAGTATATATATATATATATATACATATATGATATATATATATATATAGTATATATATATATATATATATATATATATATATGTTTATATATATGTTTATATTATAGTGTGGGTGTCTGCCGGGCAGAATAAAGTTACATAGACAATACATAGAAAGAGAGACACGCAACCTGTTAGATTACTGCAAACAGAAGAAGGCAATTGCGACGTGGAGAAGTTGGATCCCCCTCATGAGTTAATTAACTGTAAACCTGTCTGTCGCTTGAAATTTCGCTCGGGTCGGAGTGAGGTATCTGACGAAATCAAAGGAAGGTCTTGTTTCTGTTCTCTCGCAATTGAATAAGTTTCCAGACGGAATTCGGTGTAACTGAACAGTCGTTAAGGTTTGGCAATGTTCGAGAGCCATGGAAATGTGCTGCTTTGTGCAGAAATGTGATTTCATTCTTACGAATTTTTATCTGTATAATTTCCAATAGAAATATCTAAAATATGTCCAATGTTTAGTTTGATATTTATGAGAGCTGCGATGATAATTATTTATAGTACTTAAGAGAGTTCAGAGGTCATATCTGGGATAACAGAAATTATAATCTAATATTTATAAAAAGGTGAATAGCTGTCAAAGCTGATGTGTATCAGATCACACACACGAAAGAGCAACGGAGAGAATTAATCCTTACATTTAATTCTCTCTCTCTCTCTCTCTCTCTCTCTCTCTCTCTCTCTCTCTTTTGTTAACTTTATCAAAATCTCGGAAAAATAAACGATAGTGTTTTGCAAGAAATATACCCAAAAATATGTATCTATTCTGTTTGTTGCCGAATGGAGAAACATTTATTCATTAAATTTTAGGCCAGGGAGAATTTTGAGCTTGTAAATGGAACACACATGAATGTCTACGGTTATTCACAATAGGGCATTTTCTCAAAACTAGACGAGGATGCAAATGACTTCAGAATCCTTTGTACTTATCTCTTCCATGATGGATAATGAACAGCAAACACCAATGAGAAAAACCGTAAAGGAGAGACAGTAATATCTTAAGTGGCGTCTTAAGTGTCACTTGAGGGACTGCAGTGATGAACACTTCTCCTCAAGAGAGGTATTTTGATTAGATCCAAGAAGGCTATTAATATACTCAAATGTCATATAGTGAACACACGTTTGTTTACAGTTACTTTGCAGATATACTGGGTAGTATTCGTTAAATTTAAAGATTTATCTGTTGTATCAGTATTAAGTATAATAATTACTTTTATAGTTATTTACTCTCCTAGATTTATAACTGATTTTCCGAACTGTTTCGTGTCTCATTTGGTCTCACTGACGTTTGGAAAATACTAACTGCTTGCTGAATAATCTCTGGCTATGCAAGCAAGCTATCCCATTTTCTGCCTTCGTTGTAAAGTTTTGCTTTGATTCATCTAACAATTAACTGGAGAACATTTTTTTCTTAAATTTCATCCGGATTTCAGGAACATGCACTCTCTCTCTCTCTCTCTCTCTCTCTCTCTATCTCTCTCTCTCTCTCTCTCTCTCTCTCTCTCTCTCCAGACAATTCAATTTGGACGGAAGGTTCAAGGGTCTTGCCCAATTTTCTTTTCGTCTGCAGTTATTTCATTTGAATTGTCTGGGATTCTCAAGGATTGCAGTTCTTTACATTGCGCTGCTTTCAAAAGTGTTTTCATCGTTTCATCGTATTTGTATGAACTGCTTCTTTGTACGTTTGACTTCGATGTTCACACAAAATATTTGTACGTTTGACTTCGATGTTTCACACAAATCTTTGTACGTTTGACTTCGCTGTTCACACAAATCTTTGTACGTTGACTTCGCTGTTCCACACAAATCTTTGTACGTTTGACTTCGCTGTTCACACAAATCTTTGTACGTTTGACTTCGATGTTCACACAAATCTTTGTACGTTTGACTTCGATGTTCACACAAATCTTTGTACGTTTGACTTCGATGTTTATATTCATGTAAGGCAGAATTGATTTATGAAGAAATTAAATTGCATTTTGGGGTTGACAAATATTCTTATGAGCGCCTCAGTGGCGTGGTTGGTTTGGTGTTTGTTTCTCACCTCGGTGGTCGCGGGTTCGATTCTCGGCCATTCAATTGAGGAGTGAGAGATGTATATTTCTGGTGATAGAAGTTCACTCTCGACGTGGTTCGGAAGTCACGTAAAGCCGTTGGTCCCGTTGCTGAATAACCACTGGTTCCATGCAACGTAAAAACACCATACAAACAAACAAACAAATATTCTTATGAATATCAGGTAAGGGAACAAGTATCATTGGATTAGATAGGTGTCAACGTTAACCAATTTTTATGTGAATTATTCTCGATCTTTTTTATGAGCAGTATTCAGCAGTTACTGATGTCCTAATTGGAGTTATTAGAATAATGACAAAGTTTTCGTTTTTATGTCTTTAATATTGAATTACAGACACAAACAATCCGTTAATTGAATGAGTATTTTTACAAATAAGTAATTTTATTGTCTTGAATATGGCGAAAAAACAGTTCAGAATATTTACGGTCGAGATAGGACACTTGAGATCTTGATAAATTGGGGAGAGTCAAGAGAATACACAAAAGGGGCTCCTGAGGAATTGGGGCATATTTTTGGGGAATTAGGTTCGGACCTCAGAGAGCGAAGGAATTCTTTGGTTGGGGGGGGGGGGGGGGCGACTGAGAATGGCCTCCTAATGTATGTAATGACTGCAGTTACTGCATAAGAATTTAATTTTCGTGTGCATTTCAAAGTGCATATATGTTGTATTAACAGCTTTCGAATTAATGCTATATATATATATATATATATATATATATATATATATATATATATATTAATAAGTATATACTATAATATACATATTATATATAATATAGATATAATATATATATATATATCATATATTATATATATATATATATGTATATATATATATATATATATATATATAATAATATATATAGTTTATCAACAGCAGCTGTAAATGCATTGTATTTCAGTTTTTCAGTTCATTGTCATCACCTGAAAATTAATGTAATAGTTAAGTAACACGTAGAAAGATACATGTTTTTTCTTTTAATAACAATACAATGAATTACATTTTATGTCTTACAACAACAGTATATTTATATATCATGGGAAAACACCGTCTGCAAAAGCTATAAATCGGTTAAATTAACGACAGGTGTAAATTTCATGCAAATTTAAATACGGCTTATCTTCTACACTAAGGGACTTTTTAAATAGTTGCAATTTGTTCATTATTATTATATTAGTTAGATCTGAATTACACAACTGGCAGCAGTATGAAGTATGAGTATTCAGAATTATTATTATTATTATTAGATTTGAATTACACATCTTTACACATCTGGCAGCACTATGAATATTCAGAATGAATATTATTATTATTATTATTATTATTATTATTATTATTATTATTATTATTATTATTTGCTCTATCACAGTCCTACAATTCGACTGGGTGGTATTTATAGTGTGGAGTTCCGGGTTGCATCCTGCCTCCTTAGGAGTCCATCACTTTTCTTACTATGTGTGCCGTTTCTAGGATCACACTCTTCTGCATGAGTCCTGGAGCTACTTCAGCCTCTAGTTTTTCCAGATTCCTTTTCATGGATCTTGGGATCGTGCCTAGTGTTCCTATGATTTTGGGTACAATTTCCACTGGCATATCCCATATCCTTCTTATTTCTATTTTCAGGTCTTGATACTTATCCATTTTTCCCTTTCTTTCTCTTCAACTCTGGTGTCCCACGGTATTGCGACATCAATGAGTGATACTTTCCTCTTGATTTTGTCAATCAACGTCACGTCTGGTCTATTTGCACGTATCACCCTATCTGTTCTGACCATAGTCCCAGAGGATCTTTGCCTGTTCGTTTTCCATCACTCCTTCAGGTTGGTGTTCATACCACTTATTACTGCAAGGTACGTAGCTGGTGTTTCTTGCATAGGCTCCTGTGGAGGGCTTTTGCCACTGAATCATACCTCTTTTTGTACTGGTTCTGTGCAAGTGCCGGACATTCGCTTGCTATGTGGTTTATGGTCTTATTGTTCGTATTGTACTTCCTACATATGGGAGAGATGTTATTTCCATCAATCGTTCTTTGGACATATTATTATTATTATTATTATTATTGTTATTGAATTACACAACTGGCAACAGTATGAGTTCTCAGAATTATAACGAGTATTCAGAATGAATGCACACTTGTCAGGTCTTTTGATCAGTACTTTACGTTTGTATGATGTGGACTTGCTGTCTGGACCCTGCCATATACGATCATCATTTTTTGTTGTATGGTCTTTAGATTAACAATAATTATTAGAGTATTGGACAGATGGTAAGCCGACTTAGGTATACTAGAACTCGACCTAATGGAGTTTAATGGCTTTTCATTGCTTTGTTAAGATTGGAATGTGAATCTTTTTTGGTTTTGTTGAACTGAATATAGATTTTAGGCCAAAGGCCAATCACTGGGATTTTTGAGGTCATTCAGCGCTGAAACGAAATTGACAGTAAAAGGTCTGAAAGGTGTAACAGGAGGAAAACCTCGAAGCAGTTGCACTATGAAACAATTGTTAGGAGAGGGTGGAAAATCAGAGGGGAGAAATAATATGAAAGGAGGTACAGTAAAAGAAATGACAGGGGCTACAGCTAGGGGCCGAATGAACGCTGCAAAGAACCTTAAGTAATGTCTACAGTGCACCGCATGAGGTACACTGATGGCACTACCTTCCTACGGGGGTTATAGTTACATCGAGCTTGTAACGGGTTAATGCCGTCATTGGACCTCATTTGGTGCAATGTAGGAATTACTTAAGGCTCTCTGCAGCGTCCCTTCGGCCCCTAGCTGCAACTATTTTCATTCATTTTACTGTACCTCCATTCATTTCCTCTTTCTTCCACCTTACTGTCCACCCGCTCCTAACAATTGTTTCATAGTGCAACTGCGAGGTTTTCCTTTGTAACACCTTTCAAACCTCTTACTGTCAATTTCCGTTTCAGCGCTGAATGGCCTTAGCTGCCCCAGTGCTTGGCATAATGCCAAAAAAATCTATATAAATTAAATTGAGTTAACATCCGGGGTAGGGGTATGGGACTGGGGAGGTTTAAGAGCAGGGGGAAGTGGTTGGTAGACAGTTCCGAAGTCTCTCTCTCTCTCTGGAATTGTCGAAGACTCGAAAGGCAAGGTCCTGAAAAGCAAAAGCATGATAATATTTAGGAATAGCACAGGGAAATCACACTGAGTGTTATGGTACTTGATGATAACTGAAGTGCACATAAATAAATGGACGGAAATTAGTTCTGTTTCCTCCAGATCCGGAGGTACTTGTGACCTGGCCGTTAGACTACATTCATTTTATTCTCTTCGCTTTCTTTTCCTTAAAGGATGCTCGATGAAAAGCTTTGCTCTCTTTTCTTTAAAGAATGTTTTATGAAAAGTACGAATAGTCGCCCTTTCCATCGCCATTCACTAAAAAAGACGAGAGTAATGTTGTCTGAGGACGAATGACGAGAAGCAGTTGCCATGCGACGTGAGCTCCTTTGACCAGGTCTAGCTTGGAGTATCTGCGCATGCGTCCACCTCCCACTCGTCCCGCTCATTCGCGAGTCCTTAGCACGACCGTGATATTGCCTGTTCGTTCGTTTGTCTTTCCACTTTCCTTCCCTCACTTCACTTTGATTTAATGTAATATGTCGTCAGTATTATTTTTTATTAATTTTGTTATTAGCGTAGTGCGTGATAACAATATAGACTTGTAAAATAGGTTTTGATTTTATAGTAATATCTATGAAGGGCATGTGTAAATGCGTAAAAATTATTATTATTATTATTATTATTGGAGAAACAAATCCACAGTTATGTAAAAGTACATATATTTAAATTTAAAACTTTAAGGAAAGCTATCCTTAAAGTTTTAAATTTAAATATATGTACTTTTACATAACTGTGGATTTGTTTCTCCATTTGAAGGCTCGTGCTACTATGAGGATATTATTATTATTATTATTATTATTATTATTATTATTATTATTATTTTTTTTTTTTTTTTTTTTTATGTTAAAAAGTTAGCAACAGATAAATCTTGATAAGGCCACATTCTTAAGACTGTGGCCTTATCAAGAACGATTTGATTCACATATGAGTTATCATGAGAACTTCAACAACCCAAATTTTAACTTTGTCTGTATTGAACGATATACTACGTTGAAATTTGTGTCTTAAACTTTTCCTAGCAAATTGCAGACGGGTTTAATGCTTAGTAGACGATAGAATGGAATCCTCAATGCCTGAAGGAAGGACTAAAGGAAGGATAACAAAAAAGTTGAGAAAACGGATCCGGGTCACAGTAGTACGAATGTTTGTTTGTTTGTTTGTATGGTGTTTTTACGTTGCATGGAACCAGTGGTTACTCAGAAACGGGACCAACGGCTTTACGTGACTTCCGAACCACGTCGAGAGTGAACTTCTATCACCAGAAATACACATCTCTCACTCCTCAATGGAATGGCCGAGAATCGAACTCGCGGCCACCGAGGTGGGACGCCAACGCCATACCAACCACGCCACTGAGGCGCTCAGTAGCGGGAATGTTATAAGAAAAACAGAAAAATTGATGTATGGAGAAAATCTCGGATCTCGTCTAGATAATAATCCTTTATGGTTTTCTGGGGTCGTTATTTAGGATTAGTATTTCTTGGGTGTCATTATCTTTATGATACTTACACATTTGTGAATGTTTATACAGTAATCCCCAACGGGCTTGTACTAAACAAGCCGCAAATCT
>NC_061102.1:20377912-20393680 GCF_015104395.2 Macrobrachium nipponense
TATATTTGTTTTATATATATATATATATATATAGATACATACATTAAATATATATATATATATATATATATATATATATATATATATATATATATATATTTATTTATCATATATATATAGGATATATATATATATATTTATATTTATATATTAATTATATATGCATGTATATATAAATATATGATATATATATATATATATATATATACATATTATAGTGTGGGTGTCTGCCGGGCAGAATAAAGTTACATAGACAATACATAGAAAGAGAGACACGCAACCTGTTAGATTACTGCAAACAGAAGAAGGCAATTGCGACGGGGAGAAGTTGGATCCCCCTCTTGAGTTAATTAACTGTAAACCTGTCTGTCGCTTGAAATTTCGCTCGGGTAGGAGTGAGGCATCTGACGAAATCAAAGGAAGGTCTTGTTTCTGTTCTCTCGCAATTGAATAAGTTTCCAGACGGAATTCGGTGTAACTGAACAGTCGTTAAGGTTTGGCAATGTTCGAGGGCCATGGGAATGTGCTGTTTTGTGCAGAAATGTGATTTCATTCTTACGAATTTTTATCTGTATAATTTCCTATAGAAATATCTAAAATATGTCCAATGTTTAGTTTGATATTTATGAGAGCTGCGATGATAATTATTTATAGTACTTAAGAGAGTTCATAGGTCATATCTGGGATAACAGAGACTATAATCTAATATTTATAAAAAGGGGAATATCTGTCAAAGCTGATGTGTATCAGATCACGCACAGAGGAAAATATTTTGTTGACTTTAGCAAGAAAACGACATGTAAGTGAACAAGGAACAAGTTTCTCTCGAAGGAGCAACGGAGAGAATTAATCCTTACATTTAATTCTCTCTCTCTCTCTCTCTCTCTCTCTCTCTCTCTCTCTCTCTCTCTCTCTCTCTCTCTCTTCTGTTAACTATCAAAATCTCGGAAAAATAAACGATAGTGTTTTGCAAGAGATATACCCAAAAATATGTATCTATTCTGTTTGTTACCGAATGAGAAACATTTATTCATTAAATTTTAGCCAGGAGAATTTGAGCTTGTAAATGGAACACACATGAATGTCTACGGTTATTCACAATATGGCATTTTCTCAAAACTAGACGAGGATGCAAATGACTTCAGAATCCTTTGTACTTATCTCTTCCATGATGGATAATGAACAGCAAACACCAATGAGAAAAACCGTAAAGGAGGGACAGTAATATCTTAAGTGGCGTCTTAAGTGTCACTTGAGGGACTGCAGTGATGAACACTTCTCTCAAGAGAGGTATTTTGAAGGCTATTAATATACTCAAATGTCATATAGTGAACACACACGTTTACAGTTACTTTGCAGATATACTGGGTAGTATTCGTTAAATTTAAAGATTTATCTGTTGTATCAGTATTAAGTATAATAATTACTTTTATAGTTATTTGCTCTCCTAGATTTATAACTGATTTTCCGAACTGCTTGGTGTCTCATTTGGTCTCACTGACGTTTGGAAAATACTAACTGCTTGCTGAATAATCTCTGGCTATGCAAGCAAGCTATCCCATTTTCTGCCTTCGTTGTAAAGTTTTGCTTTGATTCATCTAACAATTAACTGGAGAACATTTTTTTTTTAAATTCATCCGGATTTCAGGAACATGCATCTCTCTCTCTCTCTCTCTCTCTCTCTCTCTCTCTCTCTCTCTCTCTCTCTCTCTCTCTCTCTCTCCAGACAATTCAATTTGGACGGAAGGTTCAAGGGTCTGGCCCAATTTTCTTTTCGTCTGCAGTTATTTCATTTGAATTGTCTGGGATTCTCAAGGATTGCAGTTCTTTACATTGCCCTGCTTTCAAAAGTGTTTTCATCGTTTCATCGTATTTGTATGAACTGCTTCTTTGTACGTTTGACTTCGCTGTTCACACAAATCTTTGTACGTTTGACTTCGCTGTTCACACAAATCTTTGTACGTTTGACTTCGCTGTTCACAAAATCTTTGTACGTTTGACTTCGATGTTCACACAAATCTTTGTACATTTGACTTCGATGTTCACACAAATCTTTGTACGTTTGACTTCGATTTTCACACAAATCTTTTTACGTTTGACTTCGATATTCACACAAATCTTTGTACGTTTGACTTCGATTTTCACACAAATCTTTTTACGTTTGACTTCGATGTTCACACAAATCTTTGTACGTTTTGACTTCGATTTTCACACAAATCTTTTTTACGTTTGACTTCGATATTCACACAAATCTTTGTACGTTTGACTTCGATTTTCACACAAATCTTTTTACGTTTGACTTCGATGTTCACACAAATCTTTGTACGTTTGACATCGCTGTTCACACAAATCATTGTACGTTTGACTTCGCTGTTCACACAAATCTTTGTACGTTTGACTTCGCTGTTCACACAAATCTTTGTACGTTTGACTTCGATGTTCACACAAATCTTTGTACGTTTGACTTCCATGTTCGCACAAATCTTTGTACGTTTGACTTCGATGTTCACACAAATCTTTGTACGTTTGACTTCGCTGTTCACACAAATCTTTGTACGTTTGACTTCCATGTTCTCACAAATCTTTGTACGTTTGACCTCGATGTTCTCACTAATCTTTGTGCGTTTGACCTCGATGTTCTCACTAATCTTTGTACGTTTGACTTCGCTGTTCACACAAATCTTTGTACGTTTGACTTCGATTTTCACACAAATCTTTGTATGTTTGACTTCGATGTTCACACAAATCTTTGTACGTTTGACTTCGATGTTCACACAAATCTTTGTACTTTTGACTTCGCTGTTCACACAAATCTTTGTACGTTTGACTTCGCTTTTCACACAAATCTTTGTACGTTTGACTTCGATGTTCACTCAAATCTTTGTACGTTTGACTTCCATGTTCACACAAATCTTTGTACATTTGACTTCGCTGTTCACACAAATCTTTGTACGTTTGACTTCGATGTTCACACAAATCTTTGTACGTTTGACTTCGATGTTCACACAAATCTTTGTACGTTTCACTTCCATGTTCGCACAAATCTTTGTACGTTTGACTTCGATGTTCACACAAATCTTTGTACGTTTGACTTCGATGTTCACACAAATCTTTGTACGTTTGACTTCGCTGTTCACACAAATCTTTGTACGTTTGACTTCGCTGTTCACACAAATCTTTGTACGTTTGACTTCGATGTTCACACAAATCTTTGTACGTTTGACTTCCATGTTCACACAAATCTTTGTATGTTTGACTTCGATGTTCACAAAAATCTTTGTATGTTTGACTTCCATGTTCACACAAATCTTTGTACGTTTGACTTCCATGTTCACACAAATCTTTGTACGTTTGACCTCGATGTTCACACTAATCTTTGTACGTTTGACTTCGATGTTCACACAAATCTTTGTACGTTTGACCTCGATGTTCACACTAATCTTTGTACGTTTGACTTCGATGTTCACACAAATCTTTGTACGTTTGACCTCGATGTTCACACTAATCTTTGTGCGTTTGACCTCGATGTTCACACAAATCTTTGTACGTTTGACTTCAATGTTCACACAAATCTTTGTACGTTTGACTTCGATTTTCACACAAATCTTTGTACGTTTGACTTCGATGTTCACACAAATCTTTGTACGTTTGACTTCGATGTTCACACAAATCTTTGTACGTTTGACTTCGCTGTTCACACAAATCTTTGTACGTTTGACTTCGGTTTTCACACAAATCTTTGTACGTTTGACTTCGATGTTCACTCAAATCTTTGTACGATTGACTTCCATGTTCACACAAATCTTTGTACGTTTGACTTCGATGTCCACACAAATCTTTGTACGTTTGACTTCGATGTCCACACAAATCTTTGTACGTTTGACTTCGCTGTTCACACAAATCTTTGTACGTTTGACTTCGATGTTCACACAAATCTTTGTAAGTTTGACTTCCATGTTCGCACAAAACTTTGTACGTTTGACTTCGATGTTCACACAAATCTTTGTACGTTTGACTTCGCTTTTCACACAAATCTTTGTACGTTTGACTTCGATGTTCACTTAAATCTTTGTACGTTTGACTTCGATGTTCACACAAATCTTTGTACGTTTGACTTCGATGTTCACACAAATCTTTGTACGTTTGACTTCGATGTTCACACAAATCTTTGTACGTTTGACTTCGCTGTTCACACAAATCTTTGTACGTTTGACTTCGATGTTCGCACAAATCTTTGTACGTTTGACTTCCATGTTCGCACAAATCTTTGTACGTTTGACTTCGATGTTCACACAAATCTTTGTACGTTTGACTTCGATGTTCACACAAATCTTTGTACGTTTGACTTCGCTGTTCACACAAATCTTTGTACGTTTGACTTCCATGTTCACACAAATCTTTGTACGTTTGACTTCCATGTTCACACAAATCTTTGTATGTTTGACTTCGATGTTCACACGAATCTTTGTACGTTTGACTTCCATGTTCACACAAATCTTTGTACGTTTGACTTCGATGTTCACACAAATCTTTGTACGTTTGACCTCGATGTTCACACTAATCTTTGTACGTTTGACTTCGATGTTCACACAAATCTTTGTACGTTTGACCTCGATGTTCACACTAATCTTTGTGCGTTTGACCTCGATGTTCACACAAATCTTTGTACGTTTGACTTCGATTTTCACACAAATCTTTGTACGTTTGACTTTGATATTCACACAAATCTTTGTACGTTTGAGTTCGATGTTCACACAAATCTTTGTACGTTTGACTTCGCTTTTCACACAAATATTTGTACGTTTGACTTCGATGTTCACTCAAATCTTTGTACGTCTGACTTCCATGTTCGCACAAATCTTTGTACGTTTGACTTCGATGTTCACACAAATCTTTGTACGTTTGACTTCGCTGTTCACACAAATCTTCGTACGTTTGACTTCGATGTTCACACAAATCTTTGTACGTTTGACTTCCATGTTCGCACAAATCTTTGTACGTTTGACTTCCATGTTCGCACAAATCTTTGTACGTTTGACTTCGATGTTCACACAAATCTTTGTACGTTTGACTTCGCTGTTCACACAAATCTTTGTACGTTTGACTTCGCTGTTCACACAAATCTTTGTACGTTTGACTTCGATGTTCACACAAATCTTTGTACGTTTGACTTCGATGTTCACACAAATCTTTGTACTTTTGACTTCGATGTTCACACAAATCTTTGTACGTTTGACTTCGCTTTTCACACAAATCTTTGTACGTTTGACTTCCATGTTCGCACAAATCTTTGTACGTTTGACTTCGATGTTCACACAAATCTTTGTACGTTTGACTTCGATGTTCACACAAATCTTTGTACGTTTGACTTCGATGTTCACACAAATCTTTGTACGTTTGACTTCCATGTTCATACAAATCTTTGTACATTTGACTTCCATGTTCACACATATCTTTGTACGTTTGACTTCCATGTTCACACAAATCTTTGTACGTTTGACTTCGATGTTCACACAAATCTTTGTACGTTTGACTTCCATGTTCTCACAAATCTTTGTACGTTTGACCTCGATGTTCACACTAATCTTTGTACGTTTGACTTCGATGTTCACACAAATCTTTGTACGTTTGACTTCGATTTTCACACAAATCTTTGTACGTTTGACTTTGATGTTCACACAAATCTTTGTACGTTTGACTTCGATGTTCACACTAATCTTTGTACGTTTGACTTCGCTGTTCACACAAATCTTTGTACGTTTGACTTCGCTTTTCACACAAATCTTTGTACGTTTGACTTCGATGTTCACTCAAATCTTTGTACGTTTGACTTCCATGTTCACACTAATGTTTGTACGTTTGACTTCGATGTTCACACTAATCTTTGTGCGTTTGACCTCGATGTTCACACTAATCTTTGTACATTTGACTTCGATGTTCACACAAATCTTTGTACGTTTGACTTCGATTTTCACACAAATTTTTGTACGTTTGACTTCGATGTTCACACAAATCTTTGTACGTTTGACTTCGATGTTCACACAAATCTTTGTACGTTTGACTTCGCTGTTCACACAAATCTTTGTACGTTTGACTTCGCTTTTCACACAAATCTTTGTACGTTTGACTTCGATGTTCACTCAAATCTTTGTACGTTTGACTTCCATGTTCACACAAATGTTTGTACGTTTGACTTCGATGTTCACATAAATCTTTGTACGTTTGACTTCCATGTTCGCACAAATCTTTGTACGTTTGACTTCCATGTTCGCACAAATCTTTGTACGTTTGACTTCCATGTTCCCACAAATCTTTGTACGTTTGACTTCGATGTTCACACAAATCTTAGTACGTTTGACTTCCATGTTCACACAAACAAATCTTTGTACTTTTGACTTCGATGTTCACTCAAATCTTTGTACGTTTGACTTCGCTGTTCACACAAATCTTTGTACGTTTGACTTCGATGTTCACACAAATCTTTGTACGTTTGACTTCCATGTTCAAACAAATCTTTGTACATTTGACTTCGATGTTCACACAAATCTTTGTACGTTTGACTTCGATGTTCGCACAATTCTTTGTACGTTTGACTTCGATGTTCACACAAATCTTTGTATGTTTGACTTCGCTTTTCACACAAATCTTTGTACGTTTGACTTCGCTTTTCACACAAATCTTTGTATGTTTGACTTCGATGTTCACTCAAATCTTTGTACGTTTGACTTCCATGTTCGCACAAATCTCTGTACGTTTGACTTCGCTTTTCACACAAATCTTTGTACGTTTGACTTCGATGTTCACACAAATCTTTGTACGTTTGACTTCCATGATCGCACAAATCTTTGTACGTTTGACTTCGCTGTTCGATGTTCACACAAATCTTTGTACGTTTGACTTCGCTGTTCACACAAATCTTTGTACGTTTGACTTCGATGTTCACACAAATCTTTGTACGTTTGACTTCCATTGTTTCGCACAAATCTCTTTGTACGTTTGACTTCGATGTTCAACACCAAATCATTTGTACGTTTGACTTCGATGTTCACACAAATCCTTTGTACGTTTGACATCGATGTTACACACAAATCTTTGTACCTTTTGTTTTGACTTCGATGTTCACACAAATCTTGTACGGGTTTTGGGACTTCGCTGTTTTTCACAGAAATCTTTGTACGTCTTTGACTTCGATGTTTCACCCAAACAAAACTTTGTACGTTTTTGACTTGCGATGATTCACACAAATTTTCTTTTGCGTTTTGACTTCGATGTTCACACAAATCTTTGTACGTTTCACTTTGCTTTTTCACACAAAATCTTTGTACGGTTTGTTTGACTTTCGATGTTTCACCACAAATCTTTGTACGCTTGACTTCCATGTTCACACAAATCTTTGTACGTTTGACTTCCATGTTCACACAAATCTTTGTACATTTGACTTCCATGTTCACACAAATCTTTGTACGTTTGACTTCCATGTTCACACAAATCTTTGTACGTTTGACCTCGATGTTCACACAAATCTTTGTACGTTGACTTTCGATGTTCACACCAAATCTTTGTACGTTTGACCTCGATGTTCACACTAATCTTTGTACGTTTGACTTCGATGTTCACACAAATCTTTGTACGTTAGACCTCGATGTTCACACTTATCTTTGTGCGTTTGACCTCGATGTTCACATTAATCTTTGTAGTTTTGACTTCGATGTTCACACAAATCTTTGTACGTTTGACTTCGATTTTCACACAAATCTTTGTATTTTTGACTTTGATGTTTCACACAAATCTTTTGTACGTTTGACTTCGATGTTCACACAAATCTTTGTACGATTGACTTCGCTGTTCACACAAATCTTTTGTACGTTTGACTTCGCTTTTTCACACAAAATCTTTGTACGTTGACTTCGATGTTTCACTCAAATCTTTGTACGTTATGACTTCCATGTTTCACACAAATCTTTGTACGTTTGACTTCGATGTTCACACAAATCTTTGTACGTTTGACTTCCATGTTCACACAAATCTTTGTTAGTTTGACTTCGATGTTCACACAAATCTTTGTACGTTTGACTTCTATGTTCACACAAATCTTTGTACGTTTGACTTCCATGTTCGCACAAATCTTTGTACGTTTGACTTCGATGTTCACACATATCTTTGTACGTTTGACTTCGATGTTCCCACAAATCTTTGTACGTTTGACTTCCATGTTCACACAAATCTTTGTACGTTTGACTTCGATGTTCACTCAAATCTTTGTACGTTTGACTTCGCTGTTCACACAAATCTTTGTATGTTTGACTTCGATGTTCACACAAATCTTTGTACGTTTGACTTCCATGTTCACACAAATCTTTGTACATTTGACTTCGAGTTCACACAAATCTTTGTAGTTTACTTCGATGTTCGCACAATTTCCTTGTACGTTTGACGCGATGTTCACACAAAATCTTTGTACGTTTACTTCCATGTTCACACAAATCTTTGTACGTTTGACTTGCTTTTCACACAAATTTTGTATGTTTACTTCATGTTCACTCAAATCTTGTTACGTGTTTGACCTTCCAAAGTGTTCGCACAAATCTTTCTGTTTTACGTTTGAAAAACTTCGCTTTCACACAAAATTTTCTTTGACGTGAAACTTCGATGCTCACACAAATCTTTGTACGTTTGACTTCATTGTTTTCGCAAAAATCTTTGTTTACCGTTGAAACTTTCGATTTCACACAAATCTTTGTACGTGACTTCGAATTTGTTCCACACAAATTTTTTTCCTTGTACGTTTGACTTTGAGTTCACACAAATCTTGTACGTTTGACTTCGATTTGGAACACAAAATCTTTGTACGTGTGACTTCCATGTTCGCAAAAGCTCTGTACTTTGACTTCGCTTTTCACACAAATCTTTGTACGTTTGACTTTCGATGTTCACCACAAATCTTTGGACGTTTGACTTTTCCATGTTTGGCACAAATCTTTGTACTTTGACTTCGCTTTTCACACCAAATTCTTTGTACGTTTGACTTTGCTTTTACACAAATCTTTGTTAGTTTGACTTCGATGTTCAAAACCCAAATTTCCTTTTGTACTTTGTTACTTCCATGTTTCGCACAAATCTCTGTACGTTTGACTTCGCTTTTCACACAAATCAAACGTTTGACTTCAATGTTCACACAAACTTTGTACGTTTGACTTCCATGTTGCACAAATCTTTGTACGTTTTGACTTCGATGTTCACACAAATCTTTGTAGTTTGACTTCGAGGTTCATTACAAATCTTTGTTTAACCGTTTGACTTTGATGTTCACAAACAAATTCTTTGTTTTAAACGTTTGACCTTCGATGGTAAACACCATTCTTTGTAACGTTTGAAACTTCCATGTTCGCACAAATCTTTGTACGTTGTTTTTGACTCGCTTTGTTCACACAAACGTTGTTTACGTTGACTCGAAAAATTTGTTCCACAACAAATCTTTACGTTTGACTTCCATGTTTGCACAAATCTTTTGTACGTTTGACTCGCTGTTCACACAAATCTTTGTACGTTTGACTTCCATGCTCGCACAAATCTCTGTACGTTTGACTTTGCTGTTCACACAAATTTTTGTAATTTTGACTTTGATGTTCACGCAAATCTTTGTACGTTTGACTTCCATGTTTGCATAAATCTCTGTACGTCTGACTTCACTTTTCACACAAATCTTTGTACGTTTGACTTCGATGTTCACACAAATCTTTGTACGTTTGACTTCCATGTTCGCACAAATCTTTGTACGTTTGACTTTGCTGTTCACACAAATCTTTGTATGTTTGACTTCCATGTTTGCATAAATCTCTCTACGTTTGACTTCGCTTTTCACACAAATCTTTGTACATTTGACTTCCATGTACGCACAAATCTTTGTACGTTTTACTTCGATGTTCACACAAATCTTTGTATGTTTGACTTCCATGTTCGCACAAATCTCTGTACGTTTGACTTCGCTTTTCACACAAATCTTTGTACGTTTGACTTCGCTGTTCACACAAATCTTTGTACGTTTGACTTCGCTGTTCACACAAATCTTTGTAAGTTTGACTTCCATGTTCGCACAAATCTTTGTATGTTGACTTCGATGTTCACACAAATCTTTGTACGTTTGACTTCCATGTTCGCACAAATCTCTGTACGTTTGACTTCGCTTTTCACACAAATCTTTGTACGTTTGACTTAGCTGTTCACACAAATCTTTGTACTTTTGACTTCCATATTCGCACAAATCTTTGTACGTTTGACTTCGATGTTCACACAAATCTTTGTGCGTTTGACTTCGATGTTCGCACAAATCACTGTACGTTTGACTTTGCTTTTCACACAAATCTTTGTACGTTTGACCTCGATGTTCACACAAATCTTTGTACGTTTGACTTCCATGTTTGCACAAATCTTTGTACGTTTGACTTCGTTGTTCACACAAATCTTTGTACGTTTGACTTCGATGTTCACACAAATCTTTGTACGTTTGACTT
Organism: Macrobrachium nipponense; assembly: GCF_015104395.2. Taxonomy (NCBI): domain Eukaryota; kingdom Metazoa; phylum Arthropoda; class Malacostraca; order Decapoda; family Palaemonidae; genus Macrobrachium; species Macrobrachium nipponense. The sequence continues at coordinate 20,388,424 of NC_061102.1, forward strand.
CGATGTTCACACAAATCTTTGTACGTTTGACTTCGATGTTCACACAAATCTTTGTACGTATGACTTCGCTGTTCACACAAATCTTTGTATGTCTGACTTCGCTGTTCACACAAATCTTTGTACGTTTGACTTTGATGTTCACACAAATCTTTGTTTGACTTCGCTGTTCACACAAATCTTTGTACGTTTGACTTCGATGTTCACACAAATCTTTGTACGTTTGACTTCGCTGTTCACACAAATCCTTGTACGTTTCACTTCGATGTTCACACAAATCTTTGTACGTTTGAATTCGGTGTTCACACAAATCTTTGTACGTTTGACTTCGGTGTTCACACAAATCTTTGTACGTTTGACTTCGCTGTTCACACAAATCTTTGTACGTTTGACTTCGATGTTCACACAAATCTTTGTACGTTTGACTTCGGTGTTCAAACAAATCTTTGTACATTTGACTTCGATGTTCACACAAATCTTTGTACTTTTGACTTCGATGTTCACACAAATCTTTGTGCCTCTGACTTTGATGTGTGACAAATCTTTGTGTATTTTAGAGTAGATATTAAGATATATATTAAATAAAATAAAAAAAAAGAGATCTTGCAGCGCAGTTTATATTCATGTAAGGCATCATTGATTTATGAAGAAATTAAATTGTATTTTGAAGTTGACAAATATTCTTATGAGCGCCTCAGTGGCGTGGTTGGTTTGGTGTTTGCTTCTCACCTCGGTGGTCGTGGGTTCGATTCTCGGCCATTCCATTGAGGAGTGAGAGATGTGTATTTCTGGTGATAGAAGTTCACTCTCGACGTGGTTCGGAAGTCACGTAAAGCCGTTGGTTCCGTTGCTGAATAACCACTGGTTCCATGCAACGTTAAAACACCATACAAACAAATATTCTTATGAATATCAGGTAAGGGAACAAGTATCCTTGGATTAGATAGGTGTCAATGTTAACCAATTTTTACGTGAATTATTCTCGATCTTTTTTATGAGCAGTATTCTACTCCAAAGAACGTCAGCAGTTACTGATGTCCTAATTGGAGTTATTAGAATAATGACAAAGTTTTTGTTTTTATAAGTCTTTAATATTGAATTACAGACACAAACAATCCGTTAATTGAAGGAGTATTTATACAAATAAGTAATTTTATTATCTTGAATATGGCGAAAAAACAGTTCAGAATATTTACGGTCGAGATAGGACACTTGAGATCTTGATAAATTGGTGGAGAGTCAAGAGAATACACAAAAGGGGCTCCTGAGGAATTGGGACATTATTTTTGGGGAATTAGGTTCGGACCCTCAGAGAGCGAAGGAATTCTTGGTGGGGGGGGGGGGGGGGGGGGGGGGGGGAGGGGGGGGGGGGGGGGGGGGGGGGGGGGGGGGGGGAGGGGGGGGGGGGGTCGAGCGGGGGGTGGGGGGGGGGGGGGGAGGGGGTTTTTTTTGGTGGGGGGGGGGATTGAGAATGGCCTCTTAATGTATGTATTGAAGGAAGTTACTGCATAAGAATTTAATTTTTCGTGTGCATTTCAAAGTGTATTATGTTGTATTAAGTCTTCGAATTAATGTATATATATATATATTATAATATATATATATATATATATATATATATATATATATATATATATATAATATATATATATTATATATATATATATATAAATATATATATATATATATATATATATATAATATTTTTATATATATATATGTTGTATATATATATATAATATATATATAATATATATATATATTATATATATATATATATATATTTATATATATATATATATATATATATAGTACTGGTAATCTTCTTAGGCACGAAGATTTAGTAATTCAGTTGTATTCCACATAGGAAAATGAAAAAAGGTAAATCTCAGAAAATGCCCAAAAGTTTCGTCCTCCAATGGACCTCTTCTTGGAGCGTTTATTAATAAACGCTCCAAGAAGAGGTCCATTGGAGGACGAAACTGTTGGGCATTTTCTGAGATATACCTTTTTTTCATTTTCCTATGTGGAATACAACTGAATATATATATATATATATATATATATATATATATATATATATAGTGTATATATATATATATAATATATATATATATATATATATATATATGTATATATATTATACATATATATATATATATATATATATATATAGTATATATATGTATATATTTATATATATATATATATATATAATATATATATATATATATATATATATATATATATATATATATATATATATATACATATATAATATCGTGGGAAAAAACCGTCTGCAAAAGCTATAAATTTCATTTAGGTCCAATGTGACCTATGTATATGAGCCACTGATAAGGTAGGCGAAGGTGTAAATTCAAAAACTGCTTATCTTCTTCACTAAGTGACATTTTAAATAGTTGCAATTTGTTTATTATTATTATTATTATTATTATATTATTATTATTATATTATTATTATTATTATTATATTATTATTATTATTATTATTATTATTAGATTCGAATGACACAACTGGCAGCAGAATGAGTATTCAGAATGAATATTATTGTTGTTATTATTATTATAAATTAGAATTACACCACTGGCGGCAGTATGAGTATTCAGAATGAATGGACGCTTGTCAGGTCTTTTGATCAGTACTTTACGTCTGTAGAATCTGGACTTGCAGTCTGGACCCTCTCATATATGATCATCACTTTTTGTCGTATGATCTTTAGATTAACAATAATTATTACCTCGCCTCGGTGCCGTGGTCGGTATGGTGTTGGCGTGCCACCTCGGTGGCCGCGCGAGTTCGATCCTCGGGCATTTCATTGAGGAGTGAGAGATGTGTATTTCTGGCGATAGAAGTTCACTCTTGACGTGGCTCGGAAGTCACGTTGGTCCCGTTGCTGAATAACCACTGGTTCCATGCAACATAAAAATACCATACAAATAAATAAATAAATAGTGGCGGAGTGATATCTGCTACTTCTTGGGTTCATTTCTCTCTCTCTCTCTCTCTCTCTCTCTCTCTCTCTCTCTCTCTCTCTCTCATCTCATTGTGGGAGCTTCTTTACATACAAGATATGTGACACGTGGAATAAACTGCCAGCAGAAGTGGTAAACAGCAACATTGTAGAAGAGTTTAAAAGAAAGCTAGACAAAATCATTAGGACACTGTTAATGCATAGTAAAACCTGCTCCTACAGATACTAAGTGAGCACACGATGTCTTCTCGGATGGACTAACAAGTATTTGAGACATCCTAATCCTTGTAACTCCTCTCTCTCTCTCTCTCTCTCTCTCTCTCTCTCTCTCTCTCTCTCTCTCTCTCTCTCTCTCTCTGGGTCTTACAATAGGCAAATGTTTTACGTTATGCCTTTGTTGGAGAATGTTGGTGAACTTTTCTCACTCACAGATATTGTTTAAAGAATTTCCAGAACTTGAACTAAATTGCGACCTTCTTTTGCATCACAACGTTTTTCCAAAGACAAATGTGACGATCATTTAATTTCCTGGACCTTACTTATCCTTGAGAACGCGAATATAAAGAAAGAACAAAAGACGCGATGAGTGCTGTCTAACTCCGAAGTTGCAACAGGCTGCCTGGTTAACAGTATAGAAAAGTAAAAGAAAAATGTCAGTTTAGAGTAAGTGTCTCTTATTAGTCTCTTGTCAGAGTCGGTGAAAATTGCCGTTAAAACTTTTAACTCTTGACTTGACTTCCTTTCCTCAGTATTGCTCTCATAGCAGGTCAATCTGCCCCCGTACGGGGGTATCGCCTTCAGTGCTCCTCACGTGGTGTACAGTAGGCATTACTTAAGGTTCATTGCAGCGTCCCCTCGGCCCCTACCTGCAACCTTTTTCATTCCTTTTACCGTACCTCCATTGATATTCTCTCTTCCAACTTACTTTCCACCCTCTCCTAACAATTGGTTCACAGTGCAAATGCGAGGTTTTCCTTCAAACATTCTTACTGACAAGTTTCCTTTTCAGCGCTGAATGACCTCATAGGTCCCAGTGCTTGACCTTTGGCCTAAATTCTTTATTCTAATTCCAATCCAACCTGGAAATATATTGTAGTCCTTTGGACTTTGTTCGTCGGTTAGGATTAGTTGCTATAGTAGATTCACATCAACCGTGCATTTGATGTCCAGGCCAGTCCCTTACGGCGCTCCTGATTGGCTGTTGATAAGTCAATCGCATGGCTGGAAACTCTCAGTCTCTCTCGATAGTTCACATAGGCAGGATTTATGTTCCATCTCTCCTGGGGGATACTTTTGAAAGACGTATCCCTCAGGAGAGGTGGAACATAAATCCTACCCATGTGAACTCGAGAGAGAGAGAGAGAGTTTCCAGCCCTGTGATTGGCTTATCAACAGCCAATCAGGATTGTCGTAAGGAACTGGCCTAGACATCAAATGCAAGGTTGATTTGAATCAACTATAGTTAAATATCGTTTTATTTATTTTTTTTTTTCGGAAGGCGTCGGGCGGGAGGGACCAAAACTCTGATGTCATGAATCCCAAGTCTCACGGACTATAGACAAGAAATTAATTATACTAAACGGGTATTTGACAGTATGAAAGACTTTCAGAGATTTTCTATATTTCCTTTAAAACCAGTATTAATGTGGTAGTTGTTATTAACAAATTCACTTAAAAACACTTTTTATAAAGGATTATACCAACGATAACAAAGGATTAGCATATAGGAACCCATGTGACAAACAATATATTGATTAGACTGAACATTTTTGAGCTGGCCCAGTCTCGCTAATAGATTTACCTACCGTTATCCATCATGGTATTTTTACTTTGCCGTTTCGCCGATAAAATTTATTGTATATTTCCCACCTTCTCTTTCTGTACTGGGCTGCTTTCCTTACTGGAGCGTTTGAGCTATATTATTCTGCTTTCCAATAGCTGTTGCAGCTTGCATGAGAGAGAGAGAGAGAGACTAGATTACTTTCGGTGACGAAGGATGGAGCAGGCCCATATACTTCACATTCCTGTAGAAGGGGAATTGCAGCAGCGTCGTGGTACTTTTCTTCCCTCGTCACTCGCGAGATAAAAGTACTGTACTTTTAAAGGTTTGCAACAAATCCCCTTTTCTTGGAATTAGATCTTATTTTTTTTTTTTTTTTTGGACGTGGTCCTTAAAAGAGCATTAGTTTAACCCGTCCCGTCGTCTCTGCTTAAAAATCCTCATGTAATCCTTCGAAGTTTTGCAGGGGCTAGCGAGTAATTTTCACT
>NC_061102.1:20394180-20426680 GCF_015104395.2 Macrobrachium nipponense
CAAGCCGCAAATCTCGTAAATTAATATCAGATAGAAAGGAAAATTCAGCGAACTGATTAATTCAGGAGTTGCTGATCTTCGTCGATTAACTATTAGAAATTTTTTTTTAGTTTGTTTCAAATTCGTAGATATTTTTCCATATTAGTTATTTATTTTTGTAGAACATTTTTTTTTTACATAGTTTCGCCTTAATTATATTTCGGTTCAGATTTATATATATATATTTTTCACATTAGTGATTTGTGTTTGTACTTTTGTTACATAGTTTCGCCTAACTTAACAGTTAATGGTGCCGTAACGAATTACCATAACGGCAAAAATAATTATATTTGAAAGGATATTTAATTACCATAACGGCGAAAGTAATTATATATGAAAGGATATTGAATTACCATAACGGCAAAAATAATTTTAATGTAAATGTTAAACATTGAATTACATAACGGCAAAAATAATGATTTATGAAAGGATACTGAATTACCATTAAGGTAAAAATAATTATATATGACAGGAAATTGAATTAACATAACGGCAAAAGTTATTATTTACGATAGGATATTGAATTACCATAACGGTAAAAATAATTATTTACGATAGGATATTAAATTAACGGTAAAAAAATATGATAGGATATTGAATTACCATAACGGTAAAAATAATTATTTACGATAGGATATTAAATTAACGGTAAAAAAATATGATAGGATATTGAATTGCCATAACGGCAAAAATAATTGTATATGAAAGGATATTGAATTACCATATCGACAAAAATAATTGTATATGAAAGGATACTGAATTACCCTAACGGCAAAAATAATTATATATGAATGGATACCGAATATTAAATGGCAAAAATAATTATATATAAAAGGGTACTGAATGACAACAACGGCAAAAATAATTACATGTGAAAGGACGTTGAATTATACCATTACGGCAAATATGATTACACACATAAAAAAAAAAAACTTGCTTTCTTGATCGTGGTATTTGCTTTCTTAAGGGAGAGAGCCTTAGCGTCAGCCCGAGCGTCTGTTGTCAAGGGGAAAATAGCTCCTCTCTTAACTTTTCCTCGTATCAGGTTGGGCGTTTTAACGACACTGTTATGGCCACCTGTTCTCGTGGGACGTGGCTTGGAATCAAGAAAGCCATCAAGCCACAGATCTTCATTGCAAGTTTTGAAATGCAGAGGTTGTTGGATGCTACAGTTGCAGGTGTAATGTATGAAATAGATTAGGCTGCTTATCCACTGACAAGACACACACACACACACACACACACACACACACACACACACACACACACACACATATATATATATATATATATATATATATATATATACGTATATATAGACAGATATAGTAGTATTTGTCCACGTTTGAAAATGCCTTGGAGTACGTGCGTTATATCTTGCACTCAGTTGCTTCACTTTCCTCGTGGCCAAATTATTTACGATCACACACACACACACACATATAAATATATATATATATATATACATATAAATATATATATATAATATATATATATATATATATATATATATATATATATATATTATATATATATAACTGAATCACGAAAGTTTGGAACGTGATAAATCCATAAATAAAGGTATAAGCCACGAGGGAAAATAAACAACGGAGTTTCCGCAAGATCTTTCGACGTTCAAACGTCCTATACTTGTGGAAACTCCGTCGTTTATTTTCCCTCGTGGCTTATACCATTTTTATATATATATATATATATATATATATAGTATATATATATATATATATATATATATATATATATATATAATGTGTGTGTGTAATTTGAAATATCAGATTTGCCTCAGCAATTCTAAAAATCGGTCATTAAAAGATAGATCATAGGAGCGTAAAATTGATTTATATGCGTGTCAAGTATGAACGATGATACAGCCTCTGGACGACCCCAGGAAAATCTATTATTGAAAATTATTATTATTGTGTTTTCTCGGATTCCTACCAACATGGATCTCGTTTCCCCCCAAAAAAGAAAAAAAAAAAGTACGCCATTTTCCCCTTCTTCACATATGGCCGCCTAAATCTGGCTTAGGTAAGGAAATAGGATTGATTGCCATAAGCTTTTGAACACGAAAATCTGTAGCTCTAGTAACTGCAGCCTCAGCACCATGATTTTTGAATACAGAAATACTTTTGCTTTTTAGGGGCACTCCCCCGACCCCTCTTTTTTCTGTATATATTTTTTTTATAGCAACACTCGAAATTGGAATGAAATTAAAGCGAAAGGAAACAAATGAAAGTTTGTGTTCGTATTTTACTCGGGAAGTTCATAACGCTTTCTTTATTGGGAATGAAATTTAAAACGTTCGTGTTTTGCTCAGACTGCGAAATGAATCGTCCGCCCGTTTTAGTTATTGCTGCTGGTTCGCCGTATATCGTTTGTGTTAGCATCCTTAAAAAATGTCACTTGTTTTCATCCCGGTTATTAATCTTCTCTCTCTCTCTCTCTCTCTCTCTCTGTATATATATATATATATATATATATATATATATATATATATATATATATATATAAATCGTTTGTTTTAATATTAAAGAAATTATAGTCACTCGTTTTCATTATTGACATGAATTTATATTCTCTCATTTTGTATATAATGTGATTGACTAATCTTGAAAATGTCAATCGTTTTTCATTCTGTGGGTGTATATTCTCTCTCTCTCTCTCTCTCTCTCTCTCTCTCGGTCGTATGTTTCAGCATCCTCGAAAAATGTCTCCTGTTATCATTCCTGTTATTTATCTCTATCTCTCTCTCTCTCTTTTTTTTCTTTTTTTTCCCCCAGCTGAACATTTTACACTTACACCCAACAAACCGTTTAGATTAAGCCGATATTGACGTTGCCACTGGTGACAGAATTTGTGCATGACTATTGCTAGCAAAACCTCACTTCCTTGGGCAGAAGTCGTAGGGGTCAATGATGATTTTGTCGGAGGCTGATTTTCGTTTTCATTTTCAATCATTGGGTGAAATTCTAAGTTTTGAGTGAGAGCAAAGTTATTAATGCTTTATTTACAATATATTCTCGACAAGGTTTTTTTTTTTTTAACGTCTCCGTTTTGTTGCTCTTTTTCGTGAAACAATCGGCAACCTATATCCTAGTGCCCCATGAACCGGGTACATCGCTCGAGAAGACTTAATAATAATAATAATAATAATCATAATAATCTTTAATAATAATAATAATAATAATAATAATAATAATAGCCTTTATTTCAGCTCAATCTAGATACATGAGACAATATGATAAAAAAATGAATAAACGGCACTATCCACACAATAACTGAGGCAGTATAAAAGATTGTAATCAAAATACTGGTAATAACAGTAATAATATTGGAGAGAAAAAAATGCATTGAGAGTTATAATAGTTAGTGCACAGATTATATAACTTAAATTTCACCTAGAGACCTTAGGTGTTTACAGTTGTCAACCTACCATTGTACACGTCCTATTTAACTTTCGTTTTCACATCTTGCTTAAAAAAGGCCATTACATTGACCATCCTATCATGTTAGTCTCTTCTCCTTTTTCAACCACATGCAAACATGAAGCCTGTCCCTGATATGCACTGTATTTTCAAGACCCATAACAGTGCATTTAGACATTTTCCTCAATACTGTAGGCGATTCACGATTCTGATTCTGACATCCATAATATAATTCCAAGATCCATTTAAACATATTCTTCAATATTGTAGGCTAATCACGATTCTGATTCTGACATCCCCAATATAATATTTTCAAGATCCCTAACAGGGGAGTTAGATGTTTTCCTTAATATTGTCGGCTATTCACGATTCTGATTCTCACATCCCCAATATAATTTCAAGATCCATAACAGTGCATTTAGATATTTTCCTTGATATCGTAGGCTATTCACGATTCTGATATTGATATCCCCAATATAATTCCAAGATCCACAACAGTGCATCTAGACATTTTCCTTGATACTGTAGGCTATTTACGGTTCACTGTATTTCAATTGGTTTTACTACTTCTCTTTCTGATTTTATTTATTCCTCAACCACAGGATCCAACGCGTTCTTATTCATACGTCTTGTAAGATATAGGAGAGTCTTAGAATTTCGGCTTCCGTCTTGTGAATTCATTTCCCCTTTCTTTCCCTGTCACGTGCAGCCACCGAGGAAGAGATTGGCAAAGGGGCCTTTCTCCTCTTCCTCCTCCTCTGTGCGTTAATTGATAGCGTTTATTTCATTCCTCCTTTTTCTGTGTTTACATTTCTGGCAGATGTATTATGGAACTGGTTTTGCGATTTTTTTTCTACTTCAAAATATTAATAGTATATTAATAGTAATTTATGACCGTCTGCTCAGAATCTGTTGATATTGTCAGATATGTAAAAATCCATATCATATTTTTCTTCTATAAATACGGTGATTTAGGCCTGGCACGAAGATATCCCTAGAAAGAAGGAGTTGGGGGAAAGCGTGGGCTTCATATAATCGAAAAATATTACAGGACTTTGGGCCACAAGAGAGGATACAGTAAGCGTAATGAAATGAGAAGATTTGAGGATCATTACGTACAAGATCGTAAATGTACCGGTGGTAGCATTTTGGCCCCCCGCCTCTCTCTCTCTCTCTCTCTCTCTCTCTCTCTCTCTCTCTCTCTCTCTCTCTCTCTCAGTCTGACTCGTACGGTGATTCTTCAAATCAGATTTTAAAAGTAATCCCAGAGAGAGAGAGAGAGAGAGAGAGAGAGAGAGAGAGAGAGAGTTAGAATCCATTTTTGCCGATAAATCCATGAATTTCTTCTTCCATTATATTTAATCAAAGGAAAATAGTTTATTAGTTCTAGGCCGTGATAGCTCCATTAGTATCATTTTCATTTCGCAGCGTTGTGGTTCCGAGCTCAAGCTCCTCTCGTGGCTATATTTCATTGGCAGCATAACCGTAGTGTTTGTCTGAGCTAGGATGGAGTTTGTTTTTGGGGGGGGGGGGGAGCCTATTAGTATCATCATCAACCAGTGTCTGGTTCGCCCTGGTCCTAGCGTAGGTGGTAAAGGAGCCTGGGTGCTCGTCTTATGAGTGTATGGACTGTATCTAGGACATCGTGCGACTGCGCAGTGGCTTGTTCCTGACCTCTGCCGCTCACGAGCGATCTTGAATCCTATATGCAGCTAAAGTGAAATTCGTTTATTTCGAGATTCCGTGGAGGGGGGGGGGGGGGGGGCGGAATCAGAAAACGAATTGTATTGAAAATGAAAATTTCTGTTTGAATGATATTGTTTGGATAAATTTACTCCTAGGAAAATCCTGTATGTATAGTTATAGTATATTGAAAAAATTATCCTTTTCGTAAAGGACCATCCATTCAAATTCACATTTTACGAGATTATGGAAAAAAAACTAGATAACGAGTTATATTGAAAATGAAATTTTCTGTTTGCATGATATTGTTTGGATAAATTTACTTCTTGGAAAATCCTGTAGGTATAGATATAATGTATTGAAAAAAATGATCCTTTTCGTAAAGGAGCATCCATTAAAAATCACGTTTTACGAGATTACGTGAAAAAATGAATGATACTGAAAATAAAAAGTTCTGTTTGAGAATGATATTGTTAGGGTACATTGATTTCCTTGGAAAATCTTGTATGTAAAGATATAATGTATTGGAAAAATGATCCTTTTCGTAAAGGAGAATCCATTAAAATTAACAATTGAATAGAACTGCCGACAAGCACCTAAAATTCACATTTTAACAGAACTGCCGAAAAGCACCTATAGTATTGAAAGATGACAGGCTATCTGTTAGAAGAAGGGTCCTCCTGAAGGGAATACTCTTCTTTTGAGAAGAAAATGCCGCCTTTTCGTTCTCTGGCAGAGTAGTGTTGCGCGGAAGAATTTGTCGTGTATTAGGTTCCACCTCCTCGGGCTCAACAATTGGTTTCCTCCGGATCGCACAAAAGGAAGAGGAAGAATCTGATGATCAGATTATCGAAGAACTTGACTTGTTTCTCTCTACTCGATGTGAAAGGCAGAAAGACTAGACGGTGTTCGGGCGACGGAAGAGAAGGCCGGCGGAAGTGGAGTTCGTACAACGATCATAAGAGATATATAAGTCTTCTGGTTTATATGAGGGAAGGGGGTGGTGTAAGTTATTCGTGATTTTGTGGTAAATTCGATGTTATACGATATTTGGGATTAATATTTGTGTGTGTATATATATATATATATATATATATATATATATATATATATATATATATATATATATATAAAGTAAGTGCTATATTTCAAAGAATGCAGTCTCTTCAGAAAGAGACATCAGTCTCTGAAATATAGTACTTACTTTCTATATTTTGCTTTTTTTTATGGGCTCCTTTTATTAGATGGAATTCTGTTGTAACAGAATATTTTTACTAGTCATATTAATATATATATAGATATATATGTAATATACCATTATAATATATATATATATATATATATCTATATATATATATATATATATATATATACGTACATATATTTATACGTATACACATACAACCTGTTAAAGATACTATTAACACGTGGGTGTGATAGATTTAACTTTTTTAAAATTAATTTTTATTAATTTGCCTGCTATTCATACATAAATCTTGTTTTCGCAAGGCTGCTGACCTGGATTATATATATATTTTTTTTCCTCGGGACCCGACAAGACGTGATTTTGTACACACATCATTTATTTGTAAGGTTTTTAAATTCTTTTTTTTAATTTTATTATTGCTCGTATGTGCCACAGTAGTACTAAACATTTTAAACAGAAGGGGAATATCTTTAAAGTTATTATTATGAGGGAGTTATCTTAAAAGTCATTGATATTCTCAGTGTATCGTATAATACAACCTCAGTATGTTTTTATTTCTTTCTTGAATTCATAATTCCAACCATTTCTTCTTCAATTTATTTATTCAGGCCTACATGAACGCAATGATCTGCAAAAACCTGATGTGAATAGGGATTCCGGGACTTTATTCTTTGGACCTTTCGAAAATATACATATATCAAAATATTTGTGGGTTTTGTGTATACACTGAGTCTAAACTTTTTATCACTACTATGTACGGCAGTTCAGAAAGAGATGCTCAAATCGCTTTCTATTTGCACAGTTTATTTTATAGACGGTACCAATTCATTTTCTCTGTCCAAATGTGTTTACATTTTCGTTACCCACTTAAATAATCCAAATATGTGTTCACATTTTCGTTATACACTCAAATGACATATTTCTTTAGCGTATCTAAATAATTTTCCATTTTTAGAATATCGCTGCTCAAATCTATACTCTGCCTTCAAAAATGTCTGGATATAAGTTATCGAGTAAAACTGGTCTCCTCCGTTTTATTTTTTCCTCGCGATACTTTGCATTTAAATTTGTCTTGTTCCTGTGAAAGAGCCTCAAAAATGGGTACTGAGCGTCTCTCCCAGTCTTTTTCTGGTCCCCCATCTTCGAATTTGTCGTCACATAACATGCAGGTGCCCTCGTAGAAGGCCACGCTGCCAGAGATGCTGGGATGAACAAGCTATTCCTAGATCAGTGATAACACAAACCTTGTCTGAAAAGATCCGCCCTTCTTTGGTTTTGAAGGAAGTATACGTGATGCTCAAATCTCATGCGACATGACTCCATAGGATTTCGTTCAAAATTCACTAACTGGCAACCTAGCATGCTCCATATTTATCTATTATTTCAATGCGGAAACGCGATTATTGCATACAATATGGACATAATATGTTTCATAAGAGTGAAATCTGTCATATATGTCAAATCTGCAAGAAAATGTCTCTTGTAGCAAATTTCAGAAAAAAACTCTTTCGAAACATTTTCAAAACTTTCGTTCACGCATCGCTGAAGCATTTGACCAAAATGAAGTCGTCATCAAGCATCAGTTCAAATGTTAAATAAAAAAAAAACGAAAAAAAAATTGTCATAACATTAATAATGCTTCCAAAGCCAACATAAAATTTGAAATAGTCCTATTTGATTGCTTTTACACCTCAATGCTGAAAAAAATGTAAATATGTATATACAAAAGTAGAATGCGCCCACCGATATGAACGTGTGAGGGGAGCGTGTGTGAGGTATCATTAGTGTCGGTGATAGCTGGAAAAATTAGTCATCTAGAATTCAAATGTGAAAGGATTATTAGCATTTCCTTAAAGTTAGGAACATTTCAAGCCAGCATAATTCAGGTGTATGCACCACAGCAGGGCCGCCCTCAAGAAGAAAAGAATTCTACAGACATCTACAAGAAGTAAAAGATTCTGTCCCATATGTAGAGAATACATTAATAATTGGAGATATGAATGGACATATTGGGCAAGACAGGACAGGCATAGAGAGCATATTAGGAGCATTTAGCATTGGAGACAGAAATAGAGAAGGAGAAAACATAATTGATTTTTGCATACTAAACCAGATGCCCATTATGAACTCTTTCTATAATCATAGAGACAGCCACAAGTGGACGTGGTACCGATGGAACTCGGCTTTAGGAGCACATACTGAAAAATCAATGATTGATATGGCAATAACAAATAACAAAAATATGGTCAGAGATGTAAAAAGCATCCCCTCTGTGTCATTCGATTCAGATCACAGGCTTCTCTTAATTAAATTAAAGATGACAAAACCCAAACCAATTAAAAGCCAAGTGAGAGAAAGATTTATTTTAGAGAATATGAGAGAAGAGGAGTGCTTAGTTAGATATCAAAACGAAATAAGTAGAGCTAAACAAATGCAACAGGAGAGCAATGACCTAAATAAAAAATGGAGACACTTTAGAATGGCTGTAGTGGGTGCTGCTAATAATACAGTGCAAAAGAAAAGAGTTCGAGGTAGGAGGAAAAAACAAACTGCTTGGTGGACCCCACACTAAAGGCCGCTGTTGCAAACAAAATGAAACTCTTCAGAAAATGGATGAAAACTTTGAATTTGGAAGATCACAATAACTATAAAGAAGCGTCGAGAGAAACGGAAAGAATAAAAGCTCAAACAAAAAGAGAAACATGGGAAAGAATAGGAGAAGATCTAGGAAATGATCTCCAAGGTACCAGAAAACTCATGTATAGCACTGCCAAAAACTACAGATAGGGAAGCCAACCACCCACTTATGTAATCAAAGACCCTATGGGTGGGACAATTTGAACCGAATCCCGAGAAATTGAATTAGGATGGAAACATCACTTTGAAACACTACTAAACAACGGAAACAATGACCTTGAAGAGCATGTAGAATTTGATGTGGTTGGGGATGCAGAACCTGACATAACAACACTGGAGTTAAAAAATGCTCTCAAGAGGATGAGAAATGGTAAGGCCCCTGGAGTGGATACAATACCTGCAGAGCTCCTTAAAAACATGGGGGAGGATGGAGTCATCTGGCTACTAGAGCTAATCGACATACTCTGGAATGGGCAAATGCCACCTGAAGACTGGAGAAGAGATCTAATATGCCCAATCTATAAAAAAGGTGACAAGACAAATTGCAGCAATTACAGAAGAATATCCCTAATGTCACATGCTTTTAAAGTATATGAAAGAATACTTGAAACTAGATTGAGAGGATATGTTGAACCAAAGCTGGGTGAACGGCAAAACGGTTTTCGACAGGAAGAGGGACAACTGATATGATTTTCTCCCTCAAGATGATATTTGAGAAGAGCTGGGAATGGGACAGGGACAGATATATTGCTTTTATAGATCTAGAAAAGGCTTTTGATAGAGTACCAAGAATGAAAATATGGATGCCCTAAAAGACCCTTACTATGGAATCCCTGAGAAACTTATAAGAGCAATTTATAACACCTATCAAAACATCAGATCCAGAGTAAAAACAAATCAAGAGAATGAGGACTGGTTTGAAATAAAATCAGGAGTAAGACAGGGCAGCGTCCTTTCGCCACTTCTTTTTATATTGTTCTTAGATAAATGTATGAGGGAACTAGGTGAGGATGAAGCTGCAGATATGCCCATCAACCTTATGTGTGCAGATGACCATGCAATGATAGCCCTCAGCGCAGAATCTCTCCAAGAAAACGTCAACAACTGGAACGCGATCTTAACAGCTAATGGAATGCGGATCAACAAAAGAATAACGACAGAGATCATGCACCTATCACGAACACCAAGTAACGTAGATGTAGAATTAGAAGGTCAGACATTGAAACAGTGTAGAAATTTTAAATACTTAGGAGTAGAGTTTAGTGACCAAAACGATTCAAAACTGGAAATAACTACCCGAATACAGAAATTCAGTAACAATCTGTATCTGCTCTACCCACTAATGAAAGACAGAAATATACCTCGCAAAGTGAAAACCATAATATACCTCTCTATTTTAAGACCAATATTGACTTATGGCCATGAATCATGGACATTAACATCAAGAACTAGAAGCCAACTTCAAGCAGCTGAAATGAAAGCCCTAAGACTCATAAAAGGTGTAACAAGACTAGATAGGCTACGAAATGAAGACATTAGAAGAGAACTGGGAGTGGAGGGGATACTAGATTTTGTGGAGAGAGGACAGCTTAGATGGTTTGGACACACCAAAAGAATGGAGGAGGAGCGATATCCTATAAGGTTTTTGGAATGGACACCGGAAGGAAGGAGACCGGTAGGAAGACCAAAAATGAGATGGCTACAAAACATAGAGAGAGGAGTAGAGAGGAGAGGCTCTAGTTTGCGGGAAGTTGATGAGATGAGGCTCTATGATGATCGCCAAGAATGGAGACTGTTCCTGAAGCAGGACGACTGACAGGCCTGGAGGCCTACCTGGCGTCTGGTGAGAAAGGTGAGAAAGCAACAACAACAACCCGGTGTAACATAAGTAGGTCTACACTGAGTAGCGACAATGAAATTATCTTGAAACACTTACTTTATATGTGTTAGAGGAATATTTGGATTTTCATACATAATTAATTGTTATCATTCTTAAATATCAAAAAAATTATGGCATATTAGCAAATATTCGCCTATGCAATTATTCTTTTGCCAAAGTCAAGATATTGTTCCTAGTCCTAGGTGTTAGATTTCTTTATTTTACACTTAACAGTCACATCTCTCCATTAACAATTTCTGGCCAGAAAGGAAATGAGGTTATCTACACATTCTTGCACTTCAAGTTACCTTATGAAAGAATAAATTATACACCAAAAGCGAGCAGGACTTTTATGAAAAAATAATATTTTAAACCAGTTGAAAACAAGTGTTCCATACGCCTTGATATTAATACTCATGATATTTCGATTGATAGTCATCTTCTCCATATAATCAAAATCATCATCTTTTATTCCTCAAAGAACAGGTAATTTCTACAAATAAAAGAATTAGTAACATTACATCTCATAAGGCTTAGATTATTCTTTTAGGCCTATAAATCATTTTGCAACATATAGGCAGCTTAAACGCAACCTAAAACTTCAACATTCAAAGAAAACTGGTTGTAATTCATATTCCTATTGTATTCGTCAAAAAACAGATAATCTCTACACATAGGTTCATTAATAACAGATTATATCTCGGAAGGCTTAGATTATGTTTTTAGGCCTATAAAACATTTTTCAGCATACAGGCAGCTTAAACACAGCCGGAAGCTTCAAAATTCAAATAAAACTTGTTTTAATTCATATTCCTACGTTGAAAATGTTGTTATGACTGTTGAGCTTAATTAGGTTTACTGTCGTAATGCAGCAGACGTAGTTATGTTGACCAGTCCGAGGAGCATGTAAAGTGTGCTTTCATTGATGGCACAGCTAACCTTATCACACCGCACTTTGAACTTAGCAGCGTAAAAAAAGAAAATCAGTTCAAATCACACAGATTACTAATTATACCAATGCATAAAAGGGATCATATTTATATAACCATAAGGAAAATAGGGCTAGCAGTTAATTCACAAACTTTTCGACATGTATGACAGAAAAAAATATAACACTACTTGGCAACATCACGTTGAGTCTGAGAATCTGGACGATACAAAAAGAATCATGTCGCATGAGATTTAAGCTCCACTGTACATATTAAAGGGACGATTTAAAACAAAGGGAAAATGAAGTAACGTCTGGAGAACTTGATAGATAAAGATAGCATCGAATCGTCATTATCATTGCAATGGCTACATATGCTAGGAAATGAGAGAGAAAAAATGGTGTCAAGGTCTAAAAGAAAGAACGTGACTATGGAAAAGGGAAAACACGTAAGTGTTCTTAGTCTTAGATTTAGTTTTCTGTAAAAGAAAATCATCTAGATGGCTGTGTCCGCCGGTCCACACTTATTTTTCTTTTTTTTGAGCGCCTCATTGTCATGGTCGGTATGGTATTAGCGTACCACCTCGGTGGCTGTGCGTTCGATTCTCTGGCATTCCATTGAGGGGTTAGAAATGTGTATTTCTGGTGATTGAAGTTCACTCCCGACCTGGTTCGGAAGGCACATAAAGCCGTTAGTCCCGTTGCTGAAGAACCACTGGTTCCAAGCGAAGTAAAAACACCATACGAAAACAAACAAACAAACAAACGCACTGTTTTTCAGCCCTCGGATCTTAAAAGCTACTTGAGCTAGAGGACTGTAAATTGGCATGTTGATCATCCATCCTCCAATCATCAAACACACTAAATTGCAGCACTTTAGCCTCGGCAATTTCTATTTTATTTAAGGAAAATGTTAGCCATGATCATGCCCCTGCCAGCGCTATAGGTCTGGGGCAGAGAGTTTCATACAGCATTATACGCCTGTACAGGAAACTAGATTGCGTCGTAGTTTCTTCGTCGCATTTTTTTTTATTTGTTTTCGTTTGTCACCAGATTTGAAAATGAATATTGTGTTAAATGCTTCAGTTTCCACGAGCGAAAACATGTCGCCTTAAAACTCGAGAATAAATCCGTGATCTTTTTGAACTTGAAAATGGAGTGATTCCCGAGAGAGGAAGAAGTTCGTTGTGGATGAATGTTGATCCAGAACGGCTGTAATGGCTCCCATGTTGACCTTTTTTTTTAAAAAGCTGTTATTAAAAATACTGTTATTCCTACGTCTTTTCCCGCTGCTTTATCTTCATTTTATTTTATTTTATTTTCTTATTTATCGTTTAATGTTTCCATTTCTTTTTCTATTTACATTTATTTTGGGTTATTTCTTGTTTTGTACGTTTTTCTTTTCTTTTATCATATTTTTTATAATTCTGTTTTCAATTTGTCTTTCTTTTTCAGTTTTTTCTTGTTGATTTATCGCAGTTATTCATTTGTTATTATATTTCCGTTTGAGATTTTCTCATACAGGGGTCTCATATTCTGTGGATGGTTGATTGAAAAGTCAGAGGGTGTTCTTTTTTTTTTAAGTTATTCCAACGTTTTATACACTGTGAAGATATTAGATATAACAGCTGAACATAAATAGATAAACGCGGACATAGAATGTAGCCTCATATGCATATGGTTCCAGATTATGCATTACAAAGTAACATGTATATCAGGTGCATAGCATTTGTGATTACTGCAAAGGGACCAATGTTTATTTAAGCCGAAGAAGACGGAAGGTATATAACTCAATGCTCATGTGTTACGAAGGTAGAAGAAACTCAATAGAATAAGTCGAAGGGGAAAAAATGAGCTTCTTAATTTCGAAGCCTCTGACTTCCCTTTCGAAAGAGTAGTTTGAGAGAGAGAGAGAGACGAGAGAGAGAGAGAGAGAGAGAGAGAGAGAGTAGAATAGAATATGATTTTAGTTTTCTGATTTGTTCGATTGGTAATTAATAATGGTGGGACGGTCGTCTTCTGGGTGAACAAGCCTTTAGGGGATCACCTTTGATGATTTTTGAAAGAGTACGTTGGAATTTGCAGTGGATAACAGGCGAATAATTCCTGCCCGGCTCGTTATTTCCGTTAGCTACGAATAAGGGGCCCGCATGGATAACGTTCTTTAGTTTTATTCACACTGCATCCGTTGCTGATTTTTGGTGTCATTTTACATGCATATATAGGGGAGATTATGGTTAATAGGAGGATTTCACGATGGAAATTCTTTGAATGTTGCTGCAACTAGCCAGATGATTATGAGTGTAATTGTATATAGGGCTGATGCCTTTGTATAATAAGGCGCCCTGTGAGGTTATTTAGACCTGCGATAATTTTACGCTAAGGTCGGTTTGTTATGTCTTTCCATACTCATTAGAGTGTCTTGGATTTCGATGATAATTTACGAAGTCAGTATCTTCTTTGGTTATGACGACGGAGATGTTTCAACTCATGATGATGGTTTCTAAGTTCATTCAGTATCTTTCTTTCCGATGTGAGGTTTCTAGTAGAAAACACAGAGTACAAAAATATCTTTATTCTCAGAGACTACATGATGAAGATCAGATAAAATTGGACAGGTCTTCTAATGATGATGGCTGATTGAATTCTGACACACAATATGGTTTACAAATCATAAAGGAAGAAGACAGAAGCTCGAACATACGAACATACACACAGATGACAGGTCACTGTGGTTGTCTCAAGCAGGAAGCTTGGACTACCATTTGCAAAACAAATGAATGACTACAGATGACGGCAACTAGACACTGATTACAACACATCATCCTAGCCTACTTTATCATATCTGGTCTTATCACATTCCTGCAAGCAACTGGTTGACCTCTTGGGTCACTGGTTTTAATTAATCATAGTTTTAGTTTTTATATATGGAATAACATTCCATATTTTGTGTTATGTAGCACTTACATAAATGCTCGGTCAGCTACAAAACCAAACACTGAATATTATCTCAAGCTTGACTTGCATTTGACTTATAAGAGTGTGATACAGACACTATGTGGAATATATAGATGATATAGAAAATAATACTTATAAGTAAAAAAATTCAAGGTGTACACAAATACAGATTCATGTAATAAGATATGAGACATATGCCTATGATAATATTCGTAAATAATAATGATCATGTGATTATATAATGATACAGTTTTCCACTTCAACTCATTAAGATACATATGTTACAGAAAATACTAATGTCTCCTGATAATTGCATAACATAAAGATTAACATGATAAAAATCATATTTTAACTGATAAAAATTATATATGAAGTGATAAAAATCCTATATTAACTGATAATAACTGATTTATTAATTGATATATTAAACTGATATAGTAACTGATATTTTAACTGATATAGTAACTGATATTTTGTTTAACTGATATAGTAAACTGATACATTACCCATACTAACTGCAGTTATTGGTAAGATAAAAGGTAACAGATTGATTATAGGCTACCTGATTTATTTATACATATATATATATATATATATATATATATATATATAATATATATCTATCTATATATATATATATAGTTATTATATATATAATATATTATATATATATTAATATATATATATTTTGATTCATATTTAATTATGATCAATATATGTGCACTTAATACAACTGATTAACATAAATGACTAATCTAAGTGATTAATCTAGGTGCACTTTAAATAGATTCCTAGTGTGTACACGCACAGATATATATTGATTCTGTTATTTATACTGATATTTTGCTATGATAGTTATATGATATTGACCCTTTACTGATACTTTATATATGGAATACATGACCAAGGATATACCCACTGCACATTAACTAGCGTTCCGAACAACTTTTCGCCCATTACAGTTCCAGACAACCACCTATAGCCAAATGAAATGGCCACTTCCAAATGGTTAAAAACAAGAGGAAATTGCCTGGGCAGGGTCCAACGTTCTATTTTGCGCCCATACTTGTTCTCTGCATCCTATGCCATACGAATACGTTCGCGATGAATAAAATCATCCCCAGCACGAGTCCTGCGCCAGCAAACGTAGAGTTGAATATCCTCCTTGGTCGTAATTGTCGGAAGTATGTCCCTTTGTAGTCAATTCCGACAGCTCTGTCCAAGAAGTCCACGAAATAATCTTATGATGGTGCTTATTCCCTTCACATTGTAGCTGGTTGTTACTTCACTGCAGTCGTCCGCAGTGACGAATGGGTTTTGGAGTTGTAGACGATCTGTCCGGGCATGCGATGTGAAACTCTCATACTGCAGGGTGTAACTTAGGTTCCGTTAATCAGCCTGTAAGTGAAATTATACTTGTCACAAGGGCAAAGTAAATTCAGACAACATCCAAATATGGGAAGGAGAAAGCCGTTAAGGACTAGACTTAACCCACATGAATTCGCTGATATATTATGGAATTCAAAAGAGTCAGCTGTACAGACTTTTTTTATCTATGGCATTATAACAATGAGTGAACTTATCCAGGTCTCTGACGACCGTAAAAATATCCATATTAACAGATATCAATACGAATCCGAAAGAAAATTCGATATTACTGGTAGTAAGTTACTAGACAAAGAAGTGGGAAACGGAAGCTATTTGTAAGATTGCCAGGCAACATAAGATTCAAAGAGAATATTAATCATAATTCTGTAATTCTCTATGCTTACTAAAATTAAGCTGATAAAATCCAATCCTATGTGCCCCTAACAAAAAAGGTTCATATTTAATTGTCTTGCGCACATCCTCTGAGGTTAATTTTTAGGCAGGAGATGCTACGAAAGAACCCACTATATAACTAATTTCTATATAAACTTTGGGTTTTTCAAGAAAATGTGACACTTTCCCATGAATGTGATCTACTTGAATTGTAATATGCTAGTATTGCAAGTAAATATTTCATATCCATGACCTGATACTTCTAAATGTCCGTTTACCAATGTCATAAGCTGATTTATTGACTTTAATTGTCTATGAGGTTCAGAAAAAATTAATTCATTTTGGGAAGGGGGGGGGGGGGGAGATTGTTATAGAAATTCTATTTGCTTATTTTGTTCATTAATTTTAAAACGATTGCAATTCCTTAACTAATCTTGCATTGATCACCACGGATAAGAATAGGTTACAGCTATGTATGTCACCGTGACCTATGAACCACATGTGAAGTTCATGAGCTAAGCATTCCTCTCTCCAGCTAACTTGTTTGTAAGCACAAGACAACACAAAACTACAGATGAAGCCTGTGCAAGCGGATTATTTGGGTTAAAAGGAACAGTGATGATTCAGCAAAACGTGCCAGGCACCTTTAGGACTGATGACATCATCACTGGCAGGAGACTTCTCTCAGCCAGCTTAAGAGTTACGTTACTCACTGTAATAAATACAACTTTAGTACTTTCAAATGATAGCCATGTATAAATCGGATAATTTTTGTTTTAATACTCCACCCACACTAGAAGAATGTCTGAAAAAACAGTACCAAAATTGAACAATATAATATTAGTATCATGTTGGAAACCTGCAAGATTGTAAAATTTATGTAATTACTTATGTTAAATTAGATATTCCTTATTCAAACTAATGAAAATAGTTTCCATACAAATTTTATATATATTATTTACCCTGTAAGATCCATATAGGATTATTCACATAGATATACATTTTCACTTCTAGACTTCCTGACTTTAAAATCTCTCCTTTTTTTTCTCATTGACTACGAATATAAACCACCAGGACAGACAATATGCCAGTAGGTTTTGATATGTGTTTTGAACTTTTAGCTTATTTGTCGTTAATATCCCTAGAATACTGAATGGACTACTAAACTAAAGCGCTAAGTTAGAGTTCAAATCTTTACACATATATATTTGGATATTTTATAAACACTTACTGCATATGGTTACGTTTTGCTTATTGATTTTATCGTGATTCCTTTTTTATTACAATTTGCAACCCTTTCAACTTCTTACGGAGTATATTATATCGACTCCACTTGTATCCATACTTTTTTTATATTTGATAAATTAATGGTTGGCCTGAATATGTGGAAAAGTGTTCTAGCGGCGTACCGTATAAGGCTACTTGTGGTCTCATTTCTATAGATACAAGATATGAATGATAAAGGTATTTAAAACAGCGAGAACTGCTATAATCCAGTTCGGATCCAATATCACGAGTGTAACTTGTAGGACATTGACACTTTCTTATTTATCCGTTCTACCAAACCGATTGACTCTGGGTGATAAAATATGGTATTGGTTTTCTTAATGGAAAGGAATTCACACAACGAGTTAAGGAAATTATTATTGATTTACACCACCCAAGTCAGAGATTATCATGTGTTGAATTCCATGTTTACTGATGTAGCACTCATAAATATTCCTAGCGCACTCAATTGCAGTGTTTGTTTTTTAGTGCTATTAATTCTATATAACATGTCAAGGCAACTATTAACACTAAGAAGTGTTTGTTTCTTCTGTCAGACTCGTAACTCTGTTAATGATTCTACTTGTATTCTTTCAAGGATTGATTTGGCACGGGACAGGGGGAGGCCCCTAAAATGACAGGTGTCTTAGTGTGTCCCTTGTTTTCATGACACATGTTACAATTAGCTATGTGCTTTTTATATCTGTAAGCATTGTAGGCCAGTAAAATAGTGATTTGGCTTTCTGTGACATAATAGAGAACCCTGGATGACCATGTAATGGATTGGAATGCAACCAGTTTAGGACGATTGGTATGAAAGAGATTATTACTACCACCTGGTCGTTAGTCACCTGCTGTGTTCTTCGGGTTTTCCTCGTCACGGACCTACATATAATATTACCTTTGATTACATAATTCTGCTACACATACTTTAAATATACTTTTGCTTTAGGGTTTCCGTTCGAAGTGTTTATTGTTTTGCTTAGCTGCTGACCCTTGCTTTGTTCAGTTTGTAACAGTTCAGCGCTCCAACCCAGGTATTCAATGTTCACGATCTCTTGGGTTAATGAATTTTCTTGTTCAGATACGGTTTTAACAATAGGCACGGATGTTTCTATATCTTTTAGTCCAACTAATGGTTCTTTGCAGTATGGTGCGGGATTGCGGGATAATGCGTCAGCTATGATATTTGCTTTCCCAGGTAGATATCTTATCTTGGCTCCAAAGACCTGAATGATCATATGCCACCGAGTTCCTTTGGGACTGTGATTAAAGCCTTGCAAAACTCGGTAAGGGACTTATGGTCAGTAAGGACTTTAACAGGATAGCCGTAGATTATGAACTTAAAATGTACTAGTGAGTTAACGATTCCATAGCCCTTCCTCTTCCCATTACTGCATATTTACTTTCAGAGGGCTTTAGTTTACGTGAATAAAAAGCTATAGGAAAGAACTGTTTATCATATTGCTGAAGTAGTACCCCTCTTACCCATTGGTCTGAGGCGTCTGTTGCAATTAAAAAAATTCCTTATTTGAATCGGATTTTTAAGATAGGTGAGCTGCATAATTCCAATTTTAAGATATCGAAAGCCTGTTGATGCTTTTCAGACCATAATAAATCTACGCCCTTCTTCGTAAGATCTGTTAAAGGAGCTGCTATGATTGAAGAGTTACATATTTACTTACGATTGTAATACCCACTACAGCGCAAAAGTGCTGTATCCCCCTTACGTTAATAGGTACCGGAAAGTTATGAATAGCCGACACCTTACCATGGACTACTTTAAGACCTTGACTAGACACATAAAACCTAAATAAACATGTTCAGTTTTTAAAACTCACATTTGGATATTTTACTCTGAGATTATTTGTCTTAGTCTCTGTAGCACTAGCTCTAGTTTATGCAAATGTACTTCTAAGGTATTAGAAAAGATTACAAGACCAACCATATAGGCATGTAGGGTATCCCCTAAAGGTCTCCAAACACTATATTAATCATTCTGGTGAATGTGATTGGGGCGTAACGTAAACCGGAGGCATACGTAAAAATTGATAATGTCCCCTGAGTGTGCTGAAAGCAGTGTATCTGGTGAAAGCCTTTAAGTAAGTCCAAGCTGGTGAAAAATTTATTCTGACCTAACAAAGATAAGATATCATCGGTACGTGGCACCGGAAAACGATCAGGAATAGTTTCCTCCTTGTTTAAGCGAACAGAAACATCTACTCAGATACGCCAAGTCCGATCTTTTTTGGCATGATGTTTAAGGGAAAAATTATATGGGCTATTTGATTTCCTAATGACTCCTATTACTAACATTTTTTCAACTTCGTCATTTATCTCTATTTTGAAATTTCATTGGGAGTCTATACGAAGGTACGTATATAGCTTTATGTTTGTCCTTAGACCGTATTTTGTGTTCAATGACATCCGTTTTCCCCCAGAGATCACTTGCTAGTGGAGAAACATCCTGGTATTCAGGTAAAAGATAAAAAAATTTTTGCGGAATCACCTGTGCTTGAATGACTTTACGGATATTATTTTAGATAGAGTATAAGAGGGATTTATCCACAACTGTTCGGGCGTGATTAAATTTAGCAACAGTAAAAAATATGATATTTATAACTTCCATATCCACGATATGTATAGGTTTTGTGGATCACTAGATTAACTTGTTGCTGTAAGTCAACCGTGTATAGTGCTTTGTTCGCGGTAATTGTTATATTTCAGTGGGTCGGGAAATATTAAAATTTCAGATCCCAGCAAAGTCTTTTTACATGCACCAAGACATTCGAGGGTGCATGCGTCTCGAGATTTTGCGTGCAAACTGCGACTGCGGGTGTGGGAGAATTCTGTTGGGTCGCTTGAACAATGTCACGATTTATGAGACAAGTGATTGGTTCCTCTATATAAGTTATTATTTGATTAACTGTCTCTTTTTGTCCAAAACAGATTTTAGTGTGTTAGAAGGTTTATAGAATTTTCCTTTGATAAACACGCCTTATTTGGCAGGAGGTAAGATAATGTTTTGTATACCCATAGATGGATATCCTACAATTACACTAGATACAGATCAATGGTTTTTATAACTATAAAAATATCTGTAAGCGTTCACTTATCCGCCCTGTACTGAAACTGCGTTATGCTATGACGATTAACTCTTTATTGCCAATTACTGAACCATACTCCGGACTTCTCAATAGGGAAGTTCGAACAACAAACGGTGAGTCCATAAATACAGGATATTACGTGGACTAAAGGAATAAAAACAATGTAAATGGCTGATATTCTAATTTTACGGCACATACAGTCGAGCGTAATCCACCACTACTTATAATAACTTATTGTATTAAAATTACTAGAACCTGCTCTGATTACTTGATACAGTTGTGTGATTCATAGGAAAATTCCTTTTTAATTCAAAAAGGTATTGGCATGAATGATCCAACATTGCTCTCCCCCATCCACTAGAGTCGCTTATGTGGAATGTGCTCTGCTTGCAACACTCGGCAGATTTGACTGACCCTGACCATTTTGACACAGTAACCAAGTTTGCTGAAGCACGATTTGTTTGTTTCTTGATTTTTAGGGCTACTGTTTACCTTTTACTTTTTATAATAATTAGGATTTTTCTCTTTATTATCATCGACAACATATTGTGTGTTTTTAGCATTCTGTTGCTGTTGGTTACATATAAAGCAACGAAGGCAAGAATGACTTGAACTATTATGAATTGAGCAATTACTATTTAGACAAGTTATCTCTACTGCGTTATTATTAACTATATGTAGGTACTTGCTGTGGTTTACTTTCATTCTTTGCTAAAATTTGAAATATGTGATCCAGGTCAGCGCATTTAGACATATTTTGTTAATTTGTTTATATGAATGTTAAGTATGTTAACCTAATGAAAGTTTTTACAGACATGTTATTCCTTGCAATCCAGCCATATTTTTTTTTTAAGTTAAGTTGAGTCATAGAGATTCGATTTTTTACGCATATAGCTCAAAAACGCGAGGCTAAAACTGCCATCGCGACCTTGCAAAGGAGCCTTTATTGTCTTAACCCAAAATAGTGTTACCTCTAATTTATCCAGATTTGTACGGGTGTTCCACTTGTTTTTGTGTGTTCTCTTATCACTACGGTGCCTAACGACCCTATCCATGCATCTGTATAAATACAGACGTCCACTGCGTAAATGTATATTCAATGTTTAATATGATTTGTTACTTACAGAATTAATAATCACCCAAAATAATAAGATTAACACAGTATATGATTATGATATTTCAGGAGAACTTCTGGAAACAGAAACTCAAAGATAAAAACTCGCAGTAGTGAAGTCCCAATGATGTAGATAATTTCTGTAAAAAAGTAAGATTAAGAATGTCTCGTAACTTCAGCCACAGGAACAACGAAAATTTGACCTGCAAAGGAAACACTCAAATTTAGTCCAGTGAATAAAAAAAGGATTGTACTTAGCTTGATTTTGTGGAAAGTCACGGTGTTTTAATAACGACACACGGCCTTGGTGTCCTTTCTCTGTTTAGCAGATGACCCTTCTTCTTAGCGTTGTTTGTTTGTTGAATGATTCGTTTCTCTTGCTGGTCTTAAAGATCTTGCTGTTTGATGACGTCATGGCGTTTGGCTTCGATGTCGCTTTTCCGCAGTGACCTGAATTCTCAGTTCGCGTTCTGCTCATTCGGTGTTTGTGTGTTGAATGATTCGTTTCCTTGAAGATCCGATGCTGCAGACGCGTCCAGTTTGTTTCTTGAAGTGCTGGAAAGGCTCAATAAACGGTGATGCCTTCTTGAATGATTCCAATGAGAGACATCTCTTACGGTTAGGACGAAGCTTGCGTTGCCCTAGGAAGCAGACACGTCAAGTTTGTTTCTTGAAGGTATGCACTGCTGAAGACGCTCACTAAATGATGACACTAAGTTGCTTGAAGAATCTCTTGCTTTTGGCGTTGTTGACTTCTGATATGATACATTATTCATTATTCTGGTTATTCTTCGGAAGACGTTGAAGAGTATGCTGAAGGCTGCCACCAATATATAGGTGCCACGAATATGTAGCTGCCACCAATATATAGGGCTGATGCCTTTGTATAATAAGGCGCCCTGTGAGGTTATTTAGACCTGCGATAATTTTACGCTAAGGTCGGTTTGTTGTCTTTCCATACTCATTGGAGTGTCTTGGATTTCGATGATAATTTATGAAGTCAGTATCTTCTTTGGTTATGACGACGGAGATGTTTCAACTCATGATGATGGTTTCTAAGTTCATTCAGATCTTTCTGATGTGAGGTTTCTAGTAGAAAACACAGAGTACAAAAATATCTCTATTCTCTGAGACTACATGATGAAGATCAGATAAAATTGGACAGGTCTTCTAATGATGATGGCTGATTGAATTCTGACACACAATCTGGTTTACAAATCATAAAGGAAGCAGACAGTAGCTCGAACATACGAACATACACACAGATGACATAGATTACAAGTCACGTAGGCCGTTTGAGTTATAGGTCACTGTGGTTGTCTCAAGCAGGAAGCTTAGACTACCGTTAGCAAAACAAATGAATGACCACAGATGACGGCAACTAGACACTGACTGATTACAACACATCATCCTAGCCTACTTTATCATATCTGGTCTGATCACATTCCTGCAAGCAACTGGTTGACCTCTTGGGTCACTGGTTTTAATTAATCATAGTTTTAGTTTTTTATATATGGAATAACATTCCATATTTTGTATTATGTAGCACTTACAATTGTTGCATGTTCGCGATGAACACCAGTGTAGACTTCTGCCATATATAATTGCTAATTAATAATAGAAGAAAATATAGATATCCAAAATCAGGCAGCAAAATAAGAAGATTTTAAAAATTGAAATGAGTAGCGAACGTAAAACTAATTTTTTTTTAGAAAAGTAAATAGGAGCTTTTTACATTTTTTCTGATTTTGATTTTACTTTTATATAATGGTTGCTAGGAAATATAAATACAAGGCTTTTTTCTTGAAAAACTCGTCCTGGGTTTCCTTTGGAAAAATGGTCCTTTTAGGTCAATATAAGCACTTACTGATTATTCTGTGAGACTAATTATTATTCACGTAATCTTTCTGCTCATTACTTCACATTTTCCCTCCATCCTCCAAGCTTAGTGTTCGTTGGTATTTTGGGGCTCCAAAGCAGCAATTCATATAAAAAGAAAGGTCTTTTCTTCTCTGTGGTATATTACGGGGGAAATCTTGGTGACTAATTACTTGTAAAAGTGGTAATTTTTCTCGCCTGTTATTTGCTAAACTTGCTGTTGTTTAATAATGAATAAGATTCAATGTTTGGTATTTTGGTCAAAGTCGTTGTGCTGAAATATACATTAACTACATTGGATATGACCGCCATGTAACACACACACACACACACACACACATATATAATATATATATATATATATATATATATATATATATATATATATAATATATACTATATATATTGTTTTTTATTAGTTTTTTGCTTCATTACTATTACAAAAAAATAAATAAATGAAAAATAAAAAAACAGAGAGGGTAAGTATCCAGGAGACTTACATGTGGAGTGAAGTTTATGGATATGGTAGTGAGATATCCACTTACAAAAGATGTCCCCCTAGGGTGGTAGTTCCGTCAGTGGACCTCATGCCGTGCACTGTAGGCATTACTTAAGCCTCTTTGCAGCATGCCTTCGGCCCTTAGCTGCAACCACTTTCTTTCCTTTTACTGCACCTCCTTTCATATTCTCTTTCTCCATCCTACTTTCCACCCTCTCCTAGCACTTGATTCATAGTGCAACTGCTTTGAGGTTTTCCTGTTACACCTTTCAAACCTTTTATTTACTGTTAATTTCCACTTCAGCGCTGAATGATCTCATAGGTCCCAGGGCTTGGTCTTTGGCCTGAATTTATTATATTCAACTCAAATACGAAAGATGCAAATTAATATCATCATGAATACAGATATTTGATGGACAGGCACTTCTAGATTTACCTTGATGAACACTTCCTTCAAAGTTTTGGCAAAGTCTCACAACAGAACTGGGAAATAGGGAAGCCGCGGCCCGGAAATCACCAGTGGCTTGGAGGTCGTGGGGCTGGGGGGGGAGGGTGAGTTAGTGGGGGAAGGGGGTGGGGTGAGGGAGGGGGGTTTAGGAGGTGCTCAAAAAGACTAATATCGCGCGAGTCCTGGACGAGCGATGCAGAAGAAATTTCCAGCTTAAATTCAACTTTGCACCAAAGTTTTGAATTATCGAAGCAGGAATGTCGGGGTCGGCGGGAGACAATCAGTTATTGAGAGAGAGAGAGAGAGAGAGACGAGAGAGAGAGAGAGAGAATTTTCTTAATGCTGAGGGATTTGATTTTCTTGTATTCCACTTATACGGGCTGCTCTACGAGCAAGAGCCCGTGCTGGCACAAGGCCAGCTTAATCTCAAACAACATTGTATTCGAGATATATTTTAAGTTTTTATCCCTGAGACAGATTTTTTAAATTTATTTATTTATTTATTTATTTATTTATTTATTTCTGAAGGAAATTAAACTATCGAAATTCATAATTTGGAAACCGATTTTTTTTTTTTTTTAAGGGGACTAAATTTTTTTTTTTTTTAGGTGATTAAATTTTTTTTAAGAGGACTAAAACTCCCATCATATCCAACGCGTTTCCCTTAGTTGCGAAATTAGTAGCAGCGAGGAGAGATAAACAGGTGAGAGGAATAGTCGGAACAGGGTAGAAGAGAAACGGGGAGGTGGGGGGGGGGGGAGGAGGGGGATGGAAAATAGTGAGAAGACGCGAATCCTGAAAAGAATTGCGAGACAGGATTGTTTTTTTTCGTTGTGCTTGATTATAACGTTTTTATTTTATTAATTTTTATTTTTGTCTGCAGCTTGTTAATGGTAAAATTGGGTTTGTTGCGTTTGAGGTATAAACGATTTAATTTTATGAATAGACATAAATGGTGAACTTTGTCTTTTGCGAATTAAAAAATGTTGCGAATGGAATTAAGCTCTCTTGCTAAAGAACGCCGTAGGTAAAAAGACTTGAGCATTTAATTCAAAATATGTTTTCAAAAAGGGGTGTTAAGTTCAGTGAATTCCCATGAAGCGATCGTGTTAAATTTTACTCCCTTGCTGTCGTATTGCTACCGTAGAAATGTTTAAGGAATGTTTAAGCTAAGAGAAATAATGATAGAATTAGAAAGTAGTAAATTCTCATAATGGAGAAACTGACTTCGGCCCCGATGAAGTGGATAGCAATTAAAAAAGAAAGATTTAAACTTGGTTCTTCCAAGTGTAAAGCGCACATCTGTCGACCCTACTGCAGGAGACAACATTTTTCGCGCGTTCGGAAGCTATTGCCACCTCTTTGAAGTGCTTCAAGTCAGCTGCTATAGAAAGTTCTCTCGCGCGTTCGTGTAGGTGACATAATTGCTTTCATGTAACCAAGATCTAAATAATAACATCTTCGTATCTTTACCATGTATCTAAAGGTTCGTCCACACAATCGAACAATGTCCGGCGGACAAACATTGTTACCATATCATAGGCGAAGAAGGATGACGTCATTAGCGTTGAAACGATGGGAGTAGATCTGGCTGCAAACAGTGGTACAAGATGAGGTTGTGTGCCAATGTTTTACTCTGCTCACAAGGTAACGATCGGCAGACAATTATTAATTGGTAACAATATTTGTCCGTCGGTACATTGGCGTTCGACCGTGTGGACGCAACCTTAAACGATTCTACGGGGTTCGCAGTGTAAAACCAAGTTTGTAGTTAGAATGCTGTTAACTTTTATCGTAAATGTATTTTCATTAAAAAATAATAAGATGTCGAATCATGCTTGAAAAAACATAAGAAGAGGTACTAAGAGATCTAGGCGGTAGCACAGTTACATAGTTACATCCCAGAGTTATAAGGGCTTAGCATGGTTTCAGGGGAGGAACGCTGAAGCACGCAGTCCCTATTTATCCCTTCCGTGCAAAGAGGAAGGACCTCGCCTTTATGGAGCTAGGGTGCTCTTCAAGTACCCCTTTATACTTCTCTCTCAGCTGGAACTTCGTGTTTATGGGGGTCTTTGATGACCTCGTGCGGCGTACTGTTCGCACATTAAGAGAAACTCTCCAAACTCTGTTCTTTCTGAGTTGAACCGAAGGCTCTTCGTGTAATCATTGAGCTGTCTCTCCACTTTGAATGTCTTCAACTCTATTAAGGCCACCCTTTTTTCTTGTTGTAAGATTATTATTGTTTTTTACCATTTACTTGAGGCCATTTCGTTAACTTTAAGGCCACCCTTTTCTTTTTGTTCCCAGATTGTTATTATTGTGACTAATTACTCGAGGCCGTTTTGTTATCTTTGTAGGATATGTCGTTCACAGAATGCCTCGCTGAATATTGCATCAAAATCACAAGCTCGAGAGGTAACCAGTTCGGTCAAGTCTTCATTGTATTTTCGGTCAAGTCTTCATTGTATTCACCTATATATGTAGACTACGAGTCTGTAGTCATTCGTTTTTCTCGTGTAAATAAACACACACACACTCTCTCTCTCTCTCTCTCTCTCTCTCTCTCTCTCTCTCTCTCTCTCTCTAAGAAGCACGTTGGCATGGCAATAACTTCAGAGATTTCAAAGACGAGCCTGATTTTGGTATGCAGTCCTTTCTCATCAGTCTAACAAATATTTACTCTGCTCATATTTGCACAGACTTCTCAAAGAGTGATTCCACGTGTCTCAGACATTTCCCGAAGAATCTCGGAGTCGTGAAAAAGGCCAAATGAGCTTCAGATCGGAGACGATCGATGCGTGAGAATTTTCAAAGCCGCGATTTGGACTCTCTTAAAGTCGCGAAGAAAAGTCGTCGGGAAAATGCTCTCGCATGGAGATAAATTCTTGTCGTTTATTATTTTGTTCTCGGAGAGAGAGAGAGAGAGAGAGAGAGAGAGAGAGAGAGAGAGAGTCAACTGTTTTTAGTGACATCTTTTGCACACAAGCGCCTCAGTGGCGTGATCGGTATGGTCTTGACCTGCCACTTCGGTGGCCGCGAGTTCGATTCTCGGGCATTCCACTGAGGTGTTAGAGATGTGTATTTCCGGTGATAGAAGTTCGCTCTCGACGTGGTTCGGAAGTCACGTAAAGCCGTTGGTCCCCTTGCTGAATAGCCACTGGTTCCATGCAACGTAAAATCACCATACAAACAAACAAACAAACAAACAAACCCTCTTGCACGCATACCAGATCCCTCGAGTCTTGTATTTGACTTCACCTCCTCTTGCTTCCCTTGAATGTTCTAATAAATTGGGGATAATGATAATGGGACGCATCTGCGCTAAATTTGTTGCAGTTTGTCGAAGAGAAGACGCTCACTGCCGGGTTCTTCGTCCAACGTTGCCGTTTTTTCTTCACCACGTTGGCTTTTAGCAGTGTTACCATACGCAGTTCTTTTTTACGTTAGTTATGATTAGTTGTGGTTAGAATGCGGAAAATTTGATGGTTAGACTGCGTATTTTCCGATGTAGAATTATTTCCTGTGGCGTAAATAATCTACACGTCACTAGCTTAGTATAAAGTATTTTTGACGAAGAAAAATAAAGGGTTTCAATAAAATTCATTTGTATAAATAAGCAGGATATGTTTTATAATTTTATTTTCATAACAAAAAGTAAAATGGCAAAGTGAAGAATTTTATTGCTCAGCGCCGTGGCTGTGGTCAGATGTCACTAGAAAGCCACACTAGTAGACGAAATTCCTCAAAACGGCAACACTGTCGTCGTCATTGTTTTCCTTTATGGCCTGGAAGCCAAATGATTTTGTAATGAAATTGGACCAGTTGACCTCAACATTATTCTCCTGTTCCCGATACCAAACTTCAGTCTTGCGATTTTGGGAAATAAGCGCGGTAGGGATTAGGTTCTAATAAACTAAGCAAAGTGATGGGGTAAATTGACAGCTAAGCAATGACTTTGATGTCGGGGAACTGTTCTTAGTAACTAAATGTTTTGTTTCAAGAAAGATGAGACTAAATAAATCCAGAAGCCAATTATAATAACTTGTGTTGTTTTCTTTCAGCGTAAGCTTTTTTTTAATCATCAACTTGAAAAGTTTTTAGGAAAAGATGTTCATTATAATGTTAAAGTGTATATTACATATAGATTTTGTTTATGTTCAGAAGAGCGGATGAATGATATTAACATTTTTGTAAAAGAATTGTTTGTAAGATGAAAGGAACTGTTCTTCCAGAAAAATTTAGCTGCTTATTATGAATACAGTTCATGTACCATGCGAGAGGAGTTTAATTTATTTATTCATTGATTTATTTATTTGTTTATTGTTTCCTCTGCTGACGCAGCGGTTCTTGGCCGGAGGAAGTTGGGCACAAAGACCCCGACTCGTCAATTAGTACTGATTCTCGTATGTCGCAATTAAGACTCCAGATTCTCCTTCGACAAAGGGCTTCTTCCTTTCCCTCGAGGGCTGAGGGGCTCCGCTAATGCCTTTGTCTCTCTCGTTCTTTGCTGTGCGGTAATGAATACGTCCTCGTGCATTCGAGGCGAGGAAAGGGATTACAATCACACACACAAGACTGAACCACGTAATTGGGAGAAATTACAATGGTTTTGATAGAGAGACAGGTGTAGTGCGGTGCGGTAATCAGTTTTGTAAAAGCGACCGTGATTAAGTAATCGATAATGTCAACGCTAATGTCATTTGATTGTATAGAAATCCATTGGTGTTGCTACTGAGGCAGTGAGAATGAGACGAAGAAGTATGGTATGCAATCAGTTGTAAGCAAAACTGACTCCATTTTCGAAAACCGCAACTTATAGCGGTGTCGAATCATGGGAAAGGAAGAGCTATTGAATAATAAAAATTTCAAAGATTTTGGCTTAGAGAGAGAGAGAGAGAGAGAGAGAAGCGAGAGAGAGAGAGAGAGAGAGAGAGAGAGAGAGAGTGAAACTTACTGAATTATATATGAATACTAATAAGTTTAATAAGGCTAAAGAGATGTACAATTACAAAACGGAATGTTTTTAAATGTGCCTTGAATGAAAACGTTTGATGTTTTCTGATTAACATTGATGTTAAGAGGCAATGATGTAGTTCAGAATTGTATACCGTAATTTGTCTACTAGGGGAGACTGGGGCTTGTTGCTACAATTTTACTGTTTTTACCTCTTAATTTAATATCTAACGAAGGAAACAGTAACAAATTTATGCCGTGAAAAGGTTATTATTTGTGTTATCAAACTCAGGTAACAAAAAGCTAAATACTTTTTTATTCCTGTAATATGGTAGAAAATAGCAGAAAAACATTTTGTATACAACTCGCCCCATTACGGTCCATGGGGTATATTGTTGCAAAATATAAAAAGAAGCACATCCTTTAAAAACCTAAGGAAATCAGTTAACACTTCATTGTACACAGGTTACATATATACATAATGAGCAATTTCATTTGTGCACCGTTCTTAGTCTTAAACTTTGCATTTGATGCATTGCACCCATTACTCCCCTGAAGCTGTATTTGGCCATTTCACCAATAATTTTCAATGTTCGTTTTGCTTTTATTTCCACCAGACTTCAGAAACCTTTTGTTATTCAGATTCCTTATACTGGTTTTACTCTTGAGCCTTTTTCCTTGTGAATCCTCGTTGTGTTTCTGTAGTTTCATCTTCCTTTTTTACATCTTTGTGTCTTTGTAGGGCTAGCCTTTTTTAAAAGGTCGTCGATCCCCTTGGGGTCTGATAACTCATATGAGTCTTTATATATCTATATATATGTATACATATATAATATATATATATATATATATATATATTATATAATATAATACTATATACTATATATATATATAATATATATATATATATATATATATATATATATATATATATATATATATATATATATTATATATAATAATATATATATATATATATATATATCATATATATAGTATATATTATATATATAATTTATATTATATTAATAATAATATATATATACTATATATACCATATATATATATATAATATATATATGCAACAAGGAGCTGAAGGAGACGTCATGTACCAGTAATTGTCCATTTATTAAACAAGCTGACGTTTCGAGGACACAGCCTCATTTTCAAAGCTGAAAAACGTAATTATAATATATAAAAGACTTAAGAATTAAGAAATTTACAATTTAAAAAATATTTATACTTTAAACAAAAATTAAAAAATTAGGAAAAAAAAAAAAAAAAAAAAAAAAAAAAAAAAACTAAAATGCAACAGACAGAATGAAAGAAATAGACCGCTACCTTACAGGACGGGAACCAAGACCTAATGACATAAAAAACAGAGACAGGGTCACACTCAAGACAGGTACAGTGTTGTGGAGGTAGTTTGATTGTTTAAAGGAGGAACAAGCTTCTTAATATATAACGATTCGGCTATTGCTAATTGATGAGGTGAGGTGGCTCTGGAGAGAATTTTAAAATGTTTATATTCAATATCTTGTTTACATTTTTTGGCATGATCGCGTATATTAGAAAATTCAGGATTAGTTCATTTATTGCCTGTTCTGTAACTAATTCCCCGTTGACAATCAATTCTGACTTTTAGTAGGCGACGAGAAGCCCCCACATATTTCCCCACCTTACATTTGGGGCAAGTATATAAAATAAACGACATTGGAAGTCATCAAGGAGCTTAGTCTGTCTTTATGTTTAAAAGCGAAGCAATGGTTAACGGGTTCTTTGGTATAACTCTACTGTTAACTGCCGGAAGGTGTCGGTGAATAAGGACATTTAACTGAACATAAAAGGACTTATCATGAATAAAAGGAATACTGAAGTAAAATGCCAACTTGGGTACAGTAGGAATATTAAAAACAGGAACAAACTTACGATTAAGAAAATTATACAATTGTTTAAAAAAAAAAGCTTGGATGGGTAGCAATTTTCTAAAAAATAATTTTGGAGAAATGAGATTTCTTGGTGGAAACCAGACCAAGTGGAGGATAAAGTATAAACTTGCATTTTTGGATATACTTGTGTCCCGTAACGAGCAGGGCTTCTGTACTTCTATTTTTAGAAAACAAATCTTTACTGGCTTAGGTACAAATTTTTATAGCAGTTGTCATTTTAATTTAAAACTAAACTCCTTAAGTACTCTCTTCCACAGGGCCTATACTTTATCCTCCACTTGCCGGGTAAGTTGTTACTGATTGTAATAAACTAGCCCAGAGCGATTTATTTTCTTTCTCATAAATTTGGTATTCATTTGAATTATGGAAAATGAAGTCTAATCACATATGAAGCATGAAGACAGTTATTTTTAGAAATCACATTATTTTTTATGAACACGAGTTTCGTTAAGGTCTATGAAAATAATATGAAAAGGTCAAAATATTCACTCATGGTATCCAAAACAGGTTTTTGCTTGTAGTTTCTTAGACGGGTGATCAACTTGTTTTTCACTCAAACGAGATAAAGCTGATACTGACGCCTAATCGCGTGAAGAACCTCGACGCCAACTCTTTCTATATGATAAAGATATTGACAGTATATCAACCTACCCTTGTATGCAACTAGCCCCGGTCTCCCTTATGTTTCGGATCACGAACAGTTAAGTTTCTGAAAAAATTTTCCCAGCAGCATTTCGAAACTCGACCGAAC
>NC_061102.1:20429180-20448701 GCF_015104395.2 Macrobrachium nipponense
ATTAATAAACTGAGCGTGATTTTAAATAATATAGAACGGCTATATATTTTACAAATCTAATATGGAGAACATATCACGGTTCGAATGTAGCACCTTTTTGGAGAAATTCATTTCACACGACATTAAAAAAAAACCACTCGTCAGTTAATTAACTTGAGCAAAGAATCGGCAGAAAATACTGCTCTCTGTGATAATGAGGAGAGGTTGCAACTATAGTCGTGATTTGCAACAGAATGAATTTCACACTTCCACCTCATCAGATACGTTTAGTTGTCATATAAAGCAATATATATGGTTTTATTTTTTTTATCTTTTTTAAGTCATTTAGCAGCACGTTGTTGTTGTTGGAAGTAAGAGCAAGAATAATACAGAATAAAAATAGCACAAAGAGTTCATAATATACGCAGGTCTGTATTTAATATGTGTTAGTATATTTAAAAGTATGTCCATTTACTGTACCTCCGTTTATAATTCTTTCTTCCATCTTACTTTCCACCCTCTCCCAACAATTGATTCATAGTACAACTGCGAGGTTTTCCTCCCGTTACGCCTTTCAATCCTTTTACTGGAAATATCATTTTCAGCGCTGAATGACCTCATAGGTTCCAGTGCTTGGCATTTGGCCTCTATTCAATATTCAGTTCAATATTCAATATAAAGATTCGATATTAATAGCTTCCAAATTGGGCGAATCACAGTTAGAGTTAAACTACCATTTATATTCACGGCTAAAATCAAAAGGAAAGTGTGAATTTATTTAG
Source organism: Macrobrachium nipponense (assembly GCF_015104395.2). Lineage (NCBI taxonomy): Eukaryota > Metazoa > Arthropoda > Malacostraca > Decapoda > Palaemonidae > Macrobrachium > Macrobrachium nipponense. The sequence continues at coordinate 20,429,942 of NC_061102.1, forward strand.
TTAAAAAAAAAGTCTAATTTTAAATGACAGGACGAGGCATTAACTCATCCTCAGTAACAAACTTGAAAAGTTTTGGTAAGTTAAATAACAAATCAAGGTCGGACTGTAACCATTATCGTTCACATAATTCTAATGTAAAGACTAGATTCCAAAGACAGGAATTTACATACGACCGAAATCTAATGTTTACCAAGTAACCAGGCTTTCATCGTGAATAAAATCCTCGTTGTAATTTAAGAGAGAGTAAGCAGAGAGAGAGAGAAAAAAAAAACTTTAAAAAGGAGTACGTTTCTTCCCCCTTTTGGCCTGACATTTAAAGGATGCTGCGTATAAATTTAAGCGCTTCTGACCCTCTTCTGAAAATGGGAAAATATTTTCGTGTGACACGAGGCTCTCTGTAGTTCAAGGCATTCTAGACTACAGCATAAATAGAGCAATGTCAGGAATATGGCGGAGGAAACCTGAGGCTCTCTTCCAGTGGAGGCTATTTCCAGGAGGCCAAGATACCAAGGACAGTTGTATTTTTAGGTAAAGGTTTCGGGATGGTACAGTAATGATCTTAATAAGACCAGGGATAAAAGGGGTGAAAAGGGAACGGGAACAGGAACAAAGAATTGGTCTCATTCGGAAGAAAATCAATGAATTTATCGGAGGGAGGAGCAGGCAATTCCACCGACTGTCAGTAGGCGGAACGATACAGAGGAACGGTGAAATTCATTTGTTGATCAAAGGCTGACGACGTTTGTTGTATCCCTCGCTGTTTTCGCTTTGAGTTGTACTATTTCTCGCCTCCTTTGAATTCAGATTTTAGGGATGTCCTCATTCATTTCCTTCCCATCTTTGAAGGGACTGAACATCGAACGAGATTTTCTCTATTCTTAACCTCAAGACTAAGTCCTGAAGTGTAGAATTTCTTTTTTATTTTATTTTAAAACGAGAAATTTATATTGCGGACCGTTTGAACGTGTAAAGTGTTATTAGTGTATGTACATACACTTCTGGTACTGAGCCTGGATAGAAAATGAGGGTTGAAATTGTAAACAAAGCTAGAAAATTATTTACAAAGCTGGTCGGAAACAAAACTTCCAACAAACCTTTGCAGTTTGCTGCATGCGGCAATGGGTCACAATAAGTGCTTGAAGTCAGCAGAGAAATCAGGAAGTGCTTAAACTCGTGAGCTGTCTATATTTAATTTTTGCAATAATATTTATTTAGAATTTACTCTCCAGAGTCGTAGACCGTTGATATTATATCACCTATCTTCAATGGTCAGTAGCTTATCTCCCTTAGATTAGAAGGATATCCTATTACTTCCCGAGAAACACATCATGTCGAACTTGATCCGAGAAACACATAATGTCGAACTTGAGAAGAAAAGGGAAGGCGAAACTTAAGCAGAAACTGACGGTTGGATGTTGATAAGAGAGAGAGAGAGAGAGAGAGAGAGAGAGAGAGAGAGAGAGAGAGAGAGAGAGAGAGAGGAGAGAACCTTGCTGCTTAGGGTAGTGGAAACTTCAGCAATTTTATGCGAACAGGGGATTTCACCTTTTTTATTTGCAATACATTTCTCTATTATTGGAGACATGAAACGCTTAGGATATATATATATATATATATATATATATATATATATATATATAAATATATTTATTTATATATATAGATATATATATATATATTATAATATTATTATATATATTATTATTTTTTTTCTTTCCCATTCTTAACACTATGTAAATTCAGATAATGCTAAAAGATGCTGCGCTGTAGAGGGATATCTTTCGAAGCATCTTCTTTATTTTGCACAGATCACTTACACCAAGTGGTTTCTTTTCCTGAAGATGAAAAGACCCATGAACACAGATATACTTTGTCAGCGAAATTCCTGAAAGTATTAGGGTGCCATCTATTATGGTAACAGTAATTCCCAATCTAGAATCAGCGATTCCAATCAGGGTTCCGCGGAACCGTTGGCGTTTCCTCATTCCTTGATAAGGGGTTCTACAAGAAGTCTTGAAATAAATATGTTTTGCAAATGATGCTGATCTGAATTTACACAGCTCGAATAGCAGTGGTAGATATTATATGATGTATATTATGTATATATATAATACATATATTATATATATATATGTACTATATATATATATATATATTTATATATAATATTATATATAATATATATATATATATATATATAATTATATATATATCATATATATATATATATATATATGATATACATATATATATATATATATATATATATATATATATATGTATATATATATATATGTATGTATGTATGTATGTATACATAGAGAGAGAGAGAGCCTGTAGATAAAGGTTCCCTAGGATATGAAAAATCGTTTCAGGGGTTCCTTGAAGGTATAAAGGTTGGAAATCACTGATCTAGACATTGGATCCATCTGACACTAATCTGTCATTATAAAGAAAAATCATTTAGATTATTACGTCTACCAAGGAAGTTTGTTTAGGTTAGGTTTGTTTGTCAGTCTGTCAGTCTGTCTGTCAGCACGATTGCTCTGCCTTAAAGATATTATGCGGAGAAAGATAATATTATGCGGCCTCCGAAACGTTCATGTTGATTTATGCCAAGAAAATCACCTCGACGTTCGCTGATGCCTCTCGAGTTCTGCTCAAAATCCCGAGATGTGAATCCGCAGGTGGAGATGCGATTTAAGGCGGATGTTGCTTCACAGAGAAAGAGACGATCCATAATAGAAAATAGATGAGTTTGTATTATTTTTTTTTTATATCTTCCGGACACTTTAGTTAAAAAAAGTTAAGTATATCTTAGTTTTACCAGACCACTGGGCTGATTAACAGCTCTCCTAGTGACTGGCCCGAAGGATTAAATATTTTTACGTGGCTAGGAACCAGTTGGTTACTTAGCAACGGGACCCACAGCTTATTGTGGGATCCGAACAACATTGAGGATGGAATTTCTACTACCATAAATAAATTCCTCTGATTCCTCCTTGTCAGAGCGGGGAATCGAACCCGGACCCTGAGATCGGTAGTCGAGCACGTTGCTGACTCGTCCAACGAGGATTAGCTCAGGTTTCGGACCATGCCCACCATAATACTTTCAGTATAGACGGTGTTTATTTAAGCTAAAATGGAACTGGATTTCAACCATACGAAAAAAAAGGAAATTTATAAATCCCTAATCAACACAGGCAATATCACTAAAGTGTCCGTGTTAGTGATGTTGCCTGAGTTGATTAAATATTTGTAAATGTTTTTTTGTATGGTTGAAATCCAGTTCTATTTTAGTGTACATAAACACTGTCTATACCGAACGTACTATGGTGGGCATGGTCCGAAACCTTAGCTAATCAATAGGCTCCTAAAAAAGAAGGTAGCATAATGCATTGCATTTATTTGCAACTTTCCTTCGTCTTGAATTAATAGGGGCTATTGACAAGATTATGGAAAGAAATTTGCCTTTGTATGTTTGTTTATGTGTTTTTTAAGAGAAAGATTGAGAGACTGTATATAGCTTCAGGAGGTTGCTTTTTTCACATTATATTTTATTGGTCACGACTTTTGGACTTCGGAGAGTTAAGACGATGCAAAGATACAAAAAATTCGCCGAAGAGGAACCAACTTACGTTCCTGTTTTATTGGATGCGGGAAGGCATGTTGCTGAGATGCAAGCGTCGATATTTATTGCCATCCTGTTGTGTCGCAGATTTATCGAACAATGAGAGATGCATCAAGAGAATTTGTCGTTCCTTCTCTCAATATTAGTCTTGATTCATTCTCCGATTCTTTTCCAGGTATCTAAGAATCTGCTTAGGTTCCTTTAGACCTGAAATGAATATTTTGATCAGACATGCAAGTGAAACATATATAGGCTATTTGAACCTAGAACAAATTGAAAGTCAGGTGAGAAAGCATTTGAGCATCGTGCACCCAGACTATACAACAGAATACCGCCAGAATTGAAGGTCATGCAAGAAGAAAGCAAATTTTAAAAAGAAATAAAGAATCTCCTATTCTGCAGGAGCTACGATACTGATAAAAAGCACTAACAGACAGTTATAAGATATAAGGAGCAACTTATTTAGAAAACGTACAAGGGCCCGCTGGAGAGGTAATCATCCCTGTGGAGGGCTGTACATGAAACCAAACAAATGAATGAGACTACAATAAATGTGCGTAAGGTATATAATGTTGTCAAATTAGAATAGATTGTATTTTGATTTTCGAATTTTTTTTAGCAGTACCTATGTTTAGACAGCCTTTTGCAAAATATTTTGTAAGATTTATGCAAGCACTAGTTTTTAATCGCCTCAGTGGCGTGATCGGTATGGTCTTGGCCTGCCACCACGGTGGCCGCAAGTTCGATTCTCGGGCATTCCACTGAGGGAATAGATTATGTATTGCTGGTGATAGAAGTATCACTCTCGACGTGGTTCAAAAGTCACGTAAAACCGTTGGTCCCGTTGCTGAATAACCTCTGGTTCCATGCAACGTAAAACCACCATACAAACAAACTACCAGTTTTTTTTTTATAGCTGGGATAATTTTTCTTATTTATTATTTAACGATAATGTCGTGCTAGAGATATTGAGATTCCATTCTATAATATATCTCGAAAAAGATTTTTAGAGAAATTTATGAGAATACAGTTTTAGAATATTTTAGAAATATTTTAAGGAGATCTCAAGAATCTTAAGTCATTTTAGGACTGGTCTCTAACAAAAATGTACGAGAAAGCCAAGTAAATCATGATTTCAGTTCAATTAGCGAACGCTCCGTCGAATGGTCGTTCTAATGGAGTTTAATTGAAGGCCATTCATTATGATTATAATGTTATGATTTTCTAATTACTCGAGAGACGATTCGTGAAATCTTTTAGGGGGTAAATTATATTACCGGAATGCGAAGCTTCGGCTTCTGTTATTAAATAATTGCAGGTAATTTAAATGTTTATTGAAGAGAATATGTCGACCACCCGCTTCCTTTCTATACTGTTCTAGTTGTTCTTGGGAAGAAGAAGAATAAGAAGAAGGAGAAGAAGAAGAAGAAGAAGGAGAGCGAGTTCTATCAAACGACTTTTGATTCGAAACCAAAGTTATCTGTCAGTTCAATGTCAGCTGTCTTGAGAATGCAATGTATGATGTACGCGTAGAATGATATGATATGACGTACAGTAAATAACTTGGTAATCGTTTGGGTGGGTTTGGTCTGACATTTAGAAAAATCGTGGGATTTTTACGATATACTTGGTATTCGTGGAAAGTGGTATGTTGCTGTGATAATATCTATCATGTGGTATATGACAGATACTGTGTATATGTATGTATACACAAATACATATGTGTCTGTATATGTAAATAAGTACTATATATATAAAATTATATATATATATATATATATATATATATATCTATTATATACATATACATATATATATATATATATATATATATATATATATATATATACTATATATATATATATATATATATATATATATATATATATCACTTTCCACGACATACCCAGCTCATATCTTAAATCCCACTATTTTCTCAATGTCCTAAAACCAACCGAAACGATACTAAATTACTTACTGTTCGACATTTCATATTATACGGCCGTATATGATACATTACTTTCTCAAGACAGGTAACATAAACTGAAAGATAACTTTTGTTTCGAAGCAAAGCCGTTCGATAGAACTCGCTCTTCTTTTTCTTCTTGTTCTTGTTGATGATGTTGTTCTTCTTCCCAAGAACAACTAGAACAGTACAGAAAGGAAGCACTTGTCGACGGACTCTCTCCATTACACATGAAAATTCCCTTCATGGATTTGCTAACATAACCCGAAGCTTCGCAATATACATATATTAGATATATACATATTACTATATATTTTAAGCTCCTGAGTGGCGTGATCGGAATGGTCTTGACCTGCCTCCCACCTCGGTGGCCACGAGTTCGATTCTCGGGCATTCCATTGAGCAGTCAGAGATGTGTGTTTCTGGTGATAAAAGTTCACTCTCGTCGTGGTGTTCGGAAGTCACGTAAAGCCGTTGGTCCCATTGCTGAATAACCACTGATTCCATGCAGCGTAAAAACACCATACAAACAAACCATTCAAACAATATATATATATATATATATATATATATATATATATATATATTATATATATATATATATATATATATTTTATATATAACTATATATATATCTATATATATATATATATATATATATATATATATATATATATAGATAGGTATGTTCTGATAACAACAGAATCCCATCTAATAAAAGGAGCCCATAAAAACAAAAACACCAAAATGTAGAGAGAAAAGTACTATATTTCAGAGGACTGCTGTCTCTCTCTTCAGGTATATGAATGAGAAAAGTTTACAGAAAAGGTGGTATTTATACCAAGAGATTCGTCCACAAGTAAGCCAATTTAGGTCACCCCCGCTGATAATCTTCCTTTAATCTTCTTAAGCGTTGGTTGAATGAACACTGCGTCGACGATGTCCGATGTCCAATTCCCTTTTGAGATGTTCATTACCTGCTTTCTCTTTTATTAAGGCTGATTCCATCATTTGACTCTTGTACCGGCAGTTTGCTGCTATAAATTACACGTGACATATTCCAGTTTATTCTATGGTTATACGGACCACGTATACAGGTATCTGATTTCATTCTGTTCCGACATTGCTGCCTATAATAGCGTGACTCATTCCAACAGACTTTTACGCAAGTTAAATAACCTAATAGATAATAGCTTCAACAAAAATTGAAAACGTAATGGAGAGGGCTACTCTCAGATTTTCTATTGATGAAAACTACAAATTAGCATGAAGATGACAATATAGAACATTCAGTGGCCCATCCCATCGGCCTCCAAAATATTAAGCCATTCACCGAGATATTCTGTTTGAGTCTTATAAAAGGATGACAGATGAAATGTCAGCAGAGTAATATTGGAATAATTAAAAATGATAGAAGGCTGATATATTGGAATATTTGGTAAATTATAGTAGAGGACAAGTTTAATGATCCGTGGAGGATTATAAGCTGACAGTAGATTGTTGTTATTTATTTATGAATCCAGTGATAGTTCATCAATAAATAAATGATAACAAGCTGATAGATTAAGACACCCGGGGATTCTTCTGTCAATTATGGTAACTAATTTGAGCGAAAATTCATTTTAATGGAGAGGGGTATTGAAAGGAAAGGTGGGCGTATGCTTATTCTTGAAGAAAGTCATCTCGATTCCATTGCTTTAATAGAGCTAGTTAGAACGAATGAGTATTTTATGATTGAAGGAAACAGACTTGATTGTGTTCAAAATTTGGTATCTTTTACTGATGAAAATTATCGAATGCTTTAGCTTTAAATAAAGTTAGGCCAAAGAAGCTCGCGCTCTCTCTCTCTCTCTCTTTCTCTGAATTTACTCAGTCTTTTTTTTTCTTTTTTTTCAATTTTATACAACTTTTAAAGAGTGTTGTTGTTGACTTTGAACGCCAGGTATTTACCAAAAGTCTTTTGCTCTCTCGTCCAATTTCCACAGAGATGAAATCTGCTGGATTTTCCTCTCATTGTTTCTGGATATAAATTTTTGCCAGTAACGTTGATGTTGATATCATTAAACCTATTTCTCCCGTAGGGGGTTAGTGCCGTCAGTGCACCTCATTCGGTGCAATGTAGGCATTACTTAAGGTTCTTTGCAGCGTCCCCTCGGCCCCTAGCTGCAACTACTTTGATTCATTTTACTTTACCTCCGTTCATATTCTCTTTTTCCATCTTACTGTCCACCCTCTCCTAACAATTGTTTCATAGTGCAACTGCTTTGAGGTTTTCCTCTTGTAACACCTTTCAAATCTTTTACTGTCAATTTCCGGTTCAGAGCTGAATGACCTTAGTTGCCCCAGTGCTCGGCATTCTGCCAGAAATCTGCATAAATCAAATCAAAATCAAGTTATACCTATTTTGTTTTTCTGACTTTTGAAACTAGGAAACATTTCCTATTTTTGCCGACTTGGATGAGTAAGACACACTCAGGTCATCTTTGTTTTACCAGCGAAAATGCACAATTTTATTTCACAAACATGAATTGTACAGATATGTCGTGAACATTTCGCTCTATTTCAGCGCAGCTTGATCACAACGAGAGTTGTCGCTGTAGTGAATCATGTTTATGTTGGTCGCAGCATTCAGGAGATGGCAGCTGGCAAGAAGTTGGAAGCAGCAATGACGACGACTTTTCTTTGAGTCTTTTTCCCGATTGACTGCACCTCGCCACATGATGGTGAACTGTAGGCATTACTTGAGGGTCTTTGCAGCGTCGCTTCAACCCCTACCTGCAACCTCTTTCATTCCTTTTACCGTACCTCCGTTCATATTCTGTTTCTTCCATCTGCATGTACACCCTCTCTAACACTTGTGAGGTTTTCCTCTTGTTACATCTTTCAAACCTTCTTACTGTCCATTTCCCTTTCAGCGTTGAATGACCTGATTGGTCCCAGCACTTGGCCTAGGGCCTAAATTTTAAATTCTGTCGTGTTCTGTTCTCAACACATGACCTAGGTAGTTGATTGCAATGGTTGAAGGTCATTTGGCTTTTATCCGAATTGGTTGTCTGGTAATAGGTGGGCAACTTGTGGTTTTCCATGAGCGCCATTTCGTGGGGGTTTATTTTCAGGATCTGATTACCACAATACGCGCAACCTTCAGGACCTGCATAAATGGAAAAATGAATCCTCTGTTAAGAAAACCTACTCAAAAGACTGCGTTTCCTATGGGTCACTCCTTGGGTTGGTAGTCCTTGAAGACCCGAACCTGCCAGGTGCTCTCAGACAGTCATCAAGGTTGCTGCAGTTTACCCAGCTCGTGTGCCCCTTAGGGGAGGGGGACGGGGTTGGTTAGTACCGTCAGTGCACTTCATGCGGTGCACTGTAGGTGTTACTCAAGGATCTTTGCAGCGTTCCTTCGGCCCCTAGCTGCCTCCACTTTCATTCCTTTTACTGTACCTCCGCTCATGTTCTCTTTTCTTCCTTCTTACTTTTCACCCTCTTTCAACAATTGTTTCATAGTGCAACTGCGAGGTTTTCCTCCTGTTACACCTTTCAACCCTGTCTACTCCCATTTTTACTTTCAGTGCTGAAGGACCTCATAGGTCCCAGTGCTTGGCCTTTGGCCTAATTTATATATTCCATTCCATTCTCAGCTCATGTGGAAGAACCAGTAGCCAATCGGGTACTACAGCAGTGCCATCCATGCTCAGTGGCCTTTGTAAGTTCTGCCATCAACATCAATTATAATCAATTACTGTAATAGACTCGTATTTTGATCATGGTGCATCGAAATATGACGAAACGTTAACACCAAGTTTTTATATATTTCATGTGTTTTAAAATTGCAAATACGTTTAATTTCATTAGTACATTGAACACCTCCACGAATGCGAGTGATAAGATTATTAGACAATTACTATCATACAATTACTGTGTGACCTTTCTCCCTAGGAATAGATCCTCGTTGGACGAGTGGATTTCGCGCTCGGCTACCAATCCGATGGTCCGAAGTTCGATTCTCGGCTCGGCCAACGCGGAACCACAGGAATTAATTTCTGGTGATAGAAATTCATTTCTCGATCTAATGTGGTTCGGATCCCACAATAAGCTGTAGGTCCCGTTGCTATGTAACCAATTGGTTTCTAGCCATGTAAAAATATCTAATCCTTCGGGCCAGCCCTAGGAGAGCTGTTAATCAGCTCAGTGGTCTGGTAAAACTAAGACATTTTTTTTTCTCCCAAAGAATAATTACTACAATGGAAAAACATTACCATCTGAATTTTGCTTGATGCAGCCATTATTTTGTATTGTCATATATTATTATTTGTTAATACTGTTACCTTCGATCTATTTCAATTTTGTGGAAAATCACTACACAGGAAATCCGATACCTAAACCTCTGCCTCTCTTGTAGTGGTCTAGAAAGGCAAAAATACCTCACTCAGCGGAGCTGTAGGTCGCCAGGTATGCCTTTGACATACGAGCACTGACCACCTGTCTGCTTCATTTCGATTCCGTCTGGATTATGGGGAGAACTTTGTCATTGAAGGAGCCAATGGGGAGGGGGTTTTAATTAATAGTAATTATATCGGCGTGGCATCGTAACCAAATTAGTGTTAATGATAACAGTAGCAACTATATATACTAGTGTAGCGATTAGAGGCATTCTAATACAGGATCTAGCCTTTATAGAGCGAAAAACGAGAGAAAATAAACAAAATAAGCCCCCCTCCCCCCAAAAAAGGGCTATTATGGATAATGGCCTCCCTTGATGACCTTTTTTTAAATAGTTTTTCGATAGACTATTATTGATTTGTTTTTACTGTTGATGGTCATTTCAGACGACGTTACCCTATTAATGAGCAGTTTTTTTTTTTTGCCATCCCAGCAGGGGAGTTCATTGACCCGTGTCCTGCTGGGGACGAGCATTGATCTGGTCAGCTTTTCTTGTCACGGTCTTGTCTTCACGCGAGAATTATTGTGTAAAATCAACGATAGGGTTGGAATGTTTATTATCACATGCATTGGATTGTAAATAAACATTTATTTATATGTCTGACTTTATACCAAGTTTTAGAACTTGCCCTTACCTTGAAAAAGTTTCTAAAATATTCCAAACTTACTTCCGTATAAAGGTTACAGTCTCGCCCTTTGCTTCACTACCAGTGATCTGGAGATACAATTCAAAGTGGTATTGAGCAAGAGAAACTTTCGGTATATATATATATATATATATATATATATATATATATATATATATATATATATATATATATATATATATATATATATATATATATATATATAATTTTTTTTTCTTATGGTTAGATTCAGAAATTCATCTGTTTTCTGCACTTCATAGATTTCTCTTCAGCTGTCGGTACATTTGTTCAATTCTTTTGTCACAGGAGAGCCTCTTACCTTCTACAGAAACCACCTCAACCCCATCTTACATTACTCTCCGCCTAAAAAATGGTTTACAGTTAAGGCAGAAATATAAAAGTTAAATTTTTGTCCCACATTTTTGCAGTTTATCTGTAGTTGAGTACTAGCGTACCTATCTACGTTATGAGATCACCCTCAGTACAGAATAGATTTTTATAAATATTTGTGTGGTAAAGCAATAGGATTACTGCACAAAACTGACAGACAGTCGTGTTTTTTTTTTTTTTTTTTTTTTATTTTTTTTTTTTTTTTTTTTTTTTTCAAAAAACAAGATAACTGGAAAATTTGTGATGTACCAGAATTTCTTGAAACTACACTTTAGCTTCAAAGAGGATTGTGAATATAAGAGCGCAAGAATATCTTGGCCTGTTTGCTGGCGGAAAATTGCCTCTGGAAGACGCTGTTGAAGCTCCGGAACTGCTTCTGAAATTGTCCTTGGGACCAGGTATGCTTAGGATCCACGTGTTTGAATTTAAGACTCTCTCTCTCTCTCTCTCTCTCTCTCTCCTCTCTCTCTCTCTCTCCTCTCTCTCCCTCCTTGTATATTAGCCTTTTCTTTACCTCACTTTTACAGTGTTGAGTGAGACCGACATTGTTATCTTCCTCCAAAAGGCGTTAAACGAGAGAGACCTTACAGACCTTACCTTACAGACCTTACAGTTCGTTCGGGTTGCCCCAGGTCCCTCAGTGTGAGGCGCCTCTAATGTCTACCAGAGAGTTGCTAGTACATCGTCCGGTATATTTTGCATCTTCCAATCTTGGATGGTCTGGGGATGCAGTTTAGATATTTGTCGAGCTTATTCTTAAACACATCTACGCTCACTCCTGATATTCCTCAGATGAGCTGGCAACGCATTGAATAGACGCTGCATTATCGATGCTGGTGCGTAGTGGATTAATGTCCTGTGTGCTTTCCTTATTTTTCCTGGTATAGTTTTGGGCACTATTAATCTACCTCTGCTTGCTCTTTCTGATATTTTTAGTTCCATGATATTTTCTGTTATTCCTTCTATCTGTTTCCATGCCTGAATTATCATGTTAGCGTTCTCTTCTCCTTTCTAGACTATATAATTTTAAGGATTGTAGTCTTTCCCAGTAGTCTAGGTCCTTAACTTCTTCTATTCTAGCTGTAAAGGACCTTTGTACACTCTCTATTTGTGCAATATCCTTTTGATAGTGTGGGTACCATATCATATTGCAAAGTAGTTCAAGTGGACTACGAACATATGTTTTATAAAGCATAATCATGTGTTCAGCTTTTTCTTGTTTGAAGTGCCGTAACAACATTCCCATTTTTTGCTTTACATTTTGCCAACAGAATTGCTATTTGATCATTGCATAACATGTTCCTATTCATCATCACACCAAGGTCTTTAACTGCTTCCTTATTTGTGATTGTCTCATTATTAGGTCCCCTATATACATATAGCTTTCCTTCTCTGTCTCCATAATTTATTGATTCAAATTTATCAGAGTTAAATACCATCCTATTTACCTCTGCCCATCATATACTTTGTTAAGGTCTCTTTGTAGAGCGTTCCTATCTTCATCACAAGTAATTTCTCTACTTATTCTTGTGTCATCAGCGAAACTACTCACTACCGAATCCTTAACATTACTGTCTATGTCTTCAATCATAATAACAAACAATATTGCAGCTAGCACCGTACCTTGTGGCACACCGGATATTACCTTGGTTTCATCCGATTTCTCATCGTTTGCAATAACTATCTGTTTTCTGTTTGTGTAAAAATTCTTTTAACCATCTTCCTACTTTATCTACGATATTGTGTTTTCTAATTTTTCTTTGCTAATATATTATGGTCTACTTTGTCAAAGCTTTTGCAAAGTCTAGATAAACCACATCTGTTTCATTTCCGCTTTTCATATTTTTGAATATGTTCTCACGGTGGACTAACAGTTGGGTTTGTGTACTTTTTCCGGGTACGAAACCGTGTTGTCCATATTAAACAAATTATTTTTTATTAAATGTTTCATAATATTTTTCTTCATTACCCTTTCATACACTTTCATAATATGTGATGTTAGACTCACAGGCCTATAATTACTTGCCTCTAGTCTGATCCACTTTTGAAAGTAGGGTGATATATGCTAATTTGTGCTCATCATAAATCTTGCCTGTATCTACACTTTGTCTTTAATAATATTGCAAGTGGCTTTGCGATAGAATGAACTACTTTCTTTAACAAAATAGCAGGGACTCCATCCGGCCCTGCAGCAGCTCCATTTTTAATTTCATTAATTGCCTGCACAATATCATTCTTCATTATTTCTATGTCAGCTAAATATTCACTATTTTCTTCCCTTATTACTTCTTATATCATTATCTTCATTATCTATTCTAGGGGTGAATTCTCTCTTATATCGTTCTGTCAGTATGTTGCAAATTTCCTTTTTTTCATTCATTAATCTCCCTTCAATTCTCAGAGGGCCGTATTTCTATTCTTCTTTTATTCATCTTCTTCGCATATGAGTATAATAGTTTGGGGTTTTGCTTGATATTTAATAGGGTTTTTTCTTCCAAGTCCCGTTTTTCATTTCTTTTGATTGTATAATCTTTTGTTCTGCATTTTTTCTATCTTACTTTTTAGTTCTATAAACTTTCCATGCATTTTTTTCTTTTGTAAGACCTCCTTTTTTCCACTTTCTGATTTTCTGGAACAAGATCCTTCTGTCTCTTGGTATGCATGAATGTGTTTACTTTTCTTCTTCGGGCGTATATATTTTTCCACTATTTTCTCCAACCTATTTTATATAATATCTCCGTATTTACCCTTATGTCATCACTTACGAAAATGTTATCCCAATCTTTGTTTAATTCTTCATTAATTTCTGACCATTTTATATTTTTACTGTAGAAGTTGTATTTTCCATATCCTTCCCACTTTTTCATTTCTTGCTTATCTCTATTTTCACTTGCTTTGGAATGAACTGTTAATTCTATGACATTATGGTCTGAAATACTCGCATTATAAACTATTATTTCTTTAACATAATTCATCTCGTTCACAAATACTAGGTCTAAATAAAGTATTTTCCTTTCTTGTTGGCAGGTGATTTTATTTGTGAATGTTGTATTCTAGTAGCATATCTAATAGCTTTTCAAATTGCCTCTTATCTTCTGCACTACTATTACTCTCTTTTTTATATGTATAAGTACAACCACAATCTCCTATTCGTTCTTTCCATTCTACGAAAGGAAAGTTGAAGTCACCTGATAGGAGAATAGTCCAGTCCTTGTGATTTCTACATATATCATCCAAGTTTTCAATTATTAAGTCAAACTCTTTAGTATTAGGAGGTCTATATATTACTATGTTCATCAATTTTTCAGATTCAAATTCTACCGCTATTAGTTCACATTCTGAGTTACTATATTTCTCATATATTTTTCCTTGTTTTTTGTCTTTCCCATATATTGCGGTTCCCCCTTGATTCCTATTTTTTCTATCTGATCTATAAGTTTGGAACCCTTTTATTTGATCATCATTCCCCGTCTCTTGGGAATACCAGGTTTCACTTATATTCATTATATCTATTTTCTTTTCATTTTGGGTTAGTTCTTCTAAGTACTCTATTTTTCTTTTTGAGTTACTCGTAACTAAACCCTGCGCATTCATCACTATGATGGTTTGGCGTGTTTTCTCCTTCATTTAATACTGGTAGTAATAAGGATTTTCCCATGTCTCTTTCCTGTTCTGGTATGTTGTTCTTTTTTCATTTCCAGAAATTCTGACAGTAAAAAAAAAAAATCCAACTTTTCCATAATATTTGATCTTCCTTCATCATAATTATTCATTTTGTGTCTGAATCTGCAATTTTCTCCGTTTCTGCAATATCCTCTTGCATAATAAATACAGTTATTATCTCTTGAGTAGAATTTCGGAGCTGATGCTTTGAAATTTTTTGCTGACACCTCTGCATATCTCATTGGTGGTTTGCTTTTCTCTTTTACCTGATATTCTTGATTTCTCTCTTTATTTGTTTCTTTCTTATTTTGGATTTTATTACTTGGTTGGTTATTTATTTGATTATGATTCATGGCTACAGGGTGCATATATTTGCATTTTTTGTCGAACTTACATCCTTTTCCTTCTTTTAGGTTTTTACATATTTTTGGATGCAGATCTCTGCAATCATCCCCATATCCATCTAAGTATGCACATTTACCATAATTTATTTCATAGTTTTGACATATCTTAGATGTTTGTAGTAACATCTTTCTCAAATCGCAATTCCCTCTTTTCAAAAGGTTGCAGATTTTGTCTTTCTTGTCTATTTTTTTCCTCTTTCCCGTCATTGTGTAGGTCTGGGTAGAGCCTCTTCGGGATTTGCTTTTCTGTTGTCATATCGTAATTTATTTCTTCGTAGGTATGCTGCTTTATTGCCTCATATGTAGTATCAATGAGTATCTCTGCATCCATACTTTTATCTTGTTCTTTGTTTTCCTTATTTTTTTCTGTCATTTCATTTTTGTTTACTTCTCTTCCGTTTCCTCCTTCTTCTTTTCTTCTTCTTCTTCCTCTTCCTCTTCTTCTTCATCCTCAACTATTTGTACATTCAATCTTGATTTAATAACATTGTCTATCCATGATAGACATGTTTGAACAACAAATTCTTGTATCTTTTCTCAAATCTTGTATTACCTCAGCACACTGTGGATGGGTCGGAATGTTGGCATGCAGCACATTTTCTGATTAGGTTTTGTGGATTGACTATGCTATACAAACCTTACACAGTTTGCATGCTTTTGGCATTCTTTTTCCTAATGCATCAATTAGGATATTCACAAGATTCACCTTATTCATTTTCTTTGTCGGATATGTTGGTTTATGTATATTTTCTTTATGAGTCTCTTTGCCCTTGGATTTTATTTGGAACTTCTTCAATTATTTTCAAGATGTTTTCATTAGATTTTGTTCCAGTTTTTGAAGGATTATATCCTTCTAATATATCTATGAATGCTTTTGTATCTTTTTGGTTAGGACTGTTGCTGATTTCATAGATGAGAAATGCCAGTTCCCTTCCTGCTACCTCATCGTATTGCGAATCTGCTAAACACGCCCAAATTACGCCACCTCTTCCCGCAGTTGGAACTTACTGCCATCTTGTTCTGATTTATAGTATTACACTTGATAAACTAACTTGAGAAGACGCTTTATCCTACTATTTTCACACTAATCTTATCACCGATAGTTCACGAACACTTCTAGATATTTCTCAAATTCTAGTCGTATGTTAAACTTGTGATATCTGTTGATTAATCTGACTTCACGCGGGTACGTCTCACCAACTTGTGTGAGAGAGAAGAGAGAGAGATAAGAGAGAGGAGAGAGAGAGAGAGAGGTTTTATTTAATTAAGAACTGTACCTTCTTACAAATTGAGAATTCTCATAATAATGCCATATACTTTCTTTCATTCAAGTTATCAAGAATCATTCTATAAAAATAGTGGATAAAAGGTGTAAGGGCGATAAGATAAGAATCTTCGTTATGACACAGAAATGTTTTATATTGCATTCTTAGACTTTTCTATAGACAAAAAAAGGGGGGGGGGGGGCTAAATGGAAATGGTTAGCAAACGGTTTTGGGACAAAGAACTCATGTCGTCTTGTCCAAAACTACAGACTCTGCCTATTGGTATGGATCAGGCATGTATGGATCTTATGCCTATTGGTATGGATCAGGCATGTATGGATCTTATGCCTATTGGTATGGATCAGGAATGTATGGATCTTAGACCCTCCCGTGACTAGCGGAAAGTGACGTTCCTCTCTCTCTCTCTCTCTCTCTCTCTCTCTCTCTCTCTCTCTCTCTGCTTTTAAGGGATATCTCCGCTTCATCTGTGGGACCTCTTTTGTTCTCAGAGGACTTTGGAGTTTCGTCCTTCAATGGAGACTATCGGAACATTTTGAGTTTCGGTGGCAATGGTCTTTCGTCTTATCTTTATGATGTTGAGATGCGAGGCTAGGCTCTCTCTCTCTCTCACTCTGGTCTCTCTCTCTCTCTCTCTCCCCGAATGGGTTAAGAGGCAGTATCAGGAAGTTAGTTGAGGGCACTCTTGGCTTCCCATCTATTCAGATATGGAGGGGGGGGGGGGATAATTTACTGCAAGTGCAATAGTAAATGCAAGCGGTATAAAGGCTTGTCGAGCATTTGCTATAAAATTCCGAACTTTGGTTGGAATTGTTCTTATTTTACGTATTTTTATTCAAGGCGATAGAAAGGATCTTCGTCCATTTGCTCTAAAATTCCGAAGTTTGTTGGAAACATTTTTTTTTTATCTGTTTTTTATTCAGTAATTTCCTCATTATCCTAAAGTGAATATTGTAGGCTTCAAAAGCTATTTCTTTGCTAAAAGAACTCCAGTTTCTATTTCTCTTTCCTGACAGTGAAATACAGGCAAGACCAGAGCGAAAAGTATTGTGGTCGGGAGGGAAGAAATTTATGAGTTACAAGGCCAAGGATCGTTCGTCACGGGAGAGTTGGACTTTCGGTGCTCGATCCGCTGTGCATATTGAACAGTGGGGCTGCAGACGATGTCAGTACTTGCTTGAGTGATGGTCCTCTCTCTCTCTCTCTCTCTCTCTCAGGATCTGATTGGTCAATATGTAAATTTCTTGAAGGAAAAAAAAGGACGTATTTTTCAAGAAATAGAAGTTTTTTTTATTCATTTTTTTTTTCTAGCCACACAGGGAAGTGGGTCAGTGACTAAAAGGTTTGCTTTATAAATTTTATATCTACTTCGTTGAATCTCCAATTCTCTTTTATTTTTAGCGCTCTCAGTTTTAATTTCTGTAAGTTTCTATAAAGAGATGGGTCGTCTGTAGCTGTCTTTTCCTTTTATATTTTTTCATAATTTTTCCTTTTTTACACATTATATACAATTTTTCATTTCTATAAATTTCATTTTGTCATGAGATTGTGCAGTGGACGTCTTTGTAGTATGTTTTGTTTTTTTTCGTTTTATATTTCTTCGTTATTTTTCCTTTTTTTATGCCACATTCCGTTAGCGCATCTCTCGGTAGTGGGTGGCCAGTCAACTGTTGTCATCTATCAGAGAGTAATTTTGAAACCCGTCGGATTCATTTTGGTCCTATGCTACTGCTTATTTTTATATTTTCGTTATTTTTTCCTTTTTTATATATCAAACTCCACAGTACATCTCTCAACAGCGCGTGACCGGTCAACTGCCATCCCACCAGGCGTATTTCCATCACCGTCGGATTCATGATTTATGATCGCTCCCGAGAGTAAAATGTGATCAACATAATTAATTAATTCACTCATGACACGATCAATCTGCCATGTTTTTCATGACCGACGACGGCAATCAGAGGGTCAGGTAATTGCTATTTGCCGTGGCAACTGTCGTCGTTAATGAGTCTTGTTTAATGGTGGAGTTTTTTTTTCCGTGCGGACGAGAATTTCACGCAAAGCTTTTGGCAATGTTAATCTGTTTGTTTTCTGTCGTAAATAATGGTGATGATGGTGAGGATAATGATGAAGAGTAATGCTGAGGATAAAATTGATGAGAATGTAGCTTGTATTTTAATATATTATGATGGTGTGATGGTGATGATAGTGAGTGATGATCAGAAGGAAACTGAGGATGATAACGAAGCGATGTAACAATGGTGATTTGGTTCACGATGGAAAGTAACGGTGCGAATAAAAATGAAGGTCACGATAGTATGGTGATTGTTGAT
>NC_061102.1:20449201-20486701 GCF_015104395.2 Macrobrachium nipponense
CAAGCCGCAAATCTCGTAAAATTTAATATCAGATAGAAAGAAATTCAGCGAACTGATTAATTAAGGAGTTGCTGATCTTCGGCGATTAAAACTATTAGAAAATTTTTTTTAGTTTGTTTCAAATTCGTAGATATTTTTCCATATTAGTTATTTATTTTTGTAGAAACATTTTTTTTTTACATAGTTTGCCTTAATTATATTTCGGTTCAGATTTATATATAATATATTTTTCACATTAGTGATTTGTGTTTGTACTTTTGTTACATAGTTTCGCCTAACTTAACAGTTAATGGTGCCGTAACGAATTACCATAACGGCAAAAAGGAATTATATTTGAAAGGTATATTTTAATTACATAACGGCGAAAGTAATTATATATGAAAGGATATTGAATTACCATAACGGCAAAAATAATTTTATGTAAACGGACATTGAATTTCATAACGTCAAAAATAATGATTTATGAAAGGATACTGAATTACCATTAAGGTAAAAATAATTATATATGAACAGGAAATTGAATTAACATAACGGCAAAATAAATGAATTTAATTGAAAGGAACTGAAATTCCATTAAGGTACAAAATAAATTATAATATGACAGGAAAATGAATTAAACATAATTCAAAAGTTATTAATTTACGATAGGATATTGAATTACAACGGTAAAAATAATTATTATTTACGATAGGATATTAAATTAACGGTAAAAAAAATATGATAGTAATTAATTGAATTACCGGAGGGGGGTATTGGAATACCAAAAATAACGGTTATACAATTATATACGATAGGATATTAAAGGGAAAAAAAAATATTGATCGGATTATTAAGGGGAAGAAAAAAAAATATGATCGGATATGAATTTGCCATAACGGCCAAAATAATTGTATATGAAAAGGATATTGAATTACCATATCGACAAAAATAATTGTATTTGAAAGGATACTGAATTACTATAACTGTAAAAATAATTATACATGAATGGTTATTGAATTACTAAAAATGGCAAACAAAAATAATTATATATAGAAGGGTTACTGAATGACTACAACGGCAAAATAATTACATGTGAAAGGACGTTGAATTATACCATTACGGCAAAAGAAATATGATTATCACGCAATAAAAAAAAAAAAACTTGCTTTCTTGATCGTGGTATTTGCTTTCTTAAGGGAGAGAGAGCTTTAACGTCAGCCCGACCGTCTGTTGTCAAGGGGAAAATAGCTCTTCTCTTAACTTTTCCTCGTATCAGGTTGGGCGTTCAAACGACACTGTTATGGCCACCTGTTCTCGTGGGACATGGCTTGGAATCACGAAAGCCATCAAGCCACAGATCTTCATTGCAAGTTTTGAAATGCAGAGGTGTTGGATGCTACAGTTGCAGGTGTAATGTATGAAATAGATTAGGCTGCTTATCCAACTGACAAGACACAACAAATATATATGATATGATATGATAGCCTATGATATGATATATATATATATATATATATATATATATATATATATATATATATAGATAGATAGATAGATATAATATATATATATATATAGTAATATATATATATATCTATAATATATATATATATATATCCGTATATATAGACAGATATAGTAGTATTTGTCCACGTTTGAAAATGCCTTGGAGTACGTGCGTTATATCTTGCACTCAGTTGCTTCACTTTCCTCGTGGCCAAATTATTTACGATCACACACACACATATAAATATAAATATATACATATATATATATATATATATATATATATATATATATATATATATATATATATTATATATATATAACTGAATCACGAAAGTTGGACCGTGATAAATCCATAAATGAAGGTATAAGCCACGAGGAAATAAACCGGAGTTTACCGACAAGATCTTTCGACGTTCAAAACGTCCTTTACTTGTGGAAACTCCGTCGTTTATTTCCCTCGTGGCTACCTTTATATATATATATATATATATATATAAATATATATATATTTATTTTATATATATATATATATATATATATATATATATATATATATATATATAATGTGTGTGTGTAATTTGAAATATCAGATTTGCCTCAGCAATTCTAAAAAATCGGTCATTAAAAGATAGATCATTGGAGCGTAAAATGATTTATATGCGTGTCAAAGTATGAATGATGATACAGCCTCTGGACGACCCAGGAAAAAAATCTATTTATAGAAAATTATTATTATTGTGTTTTCTCGGATTCCTACATACTTTGGTCTGTCAAGGAACATGGATCTCGTTTTCCCCTAAAAAAAAAAGAAAAAGTTCACCATTTTTTTCCCTTTCTTCATTTATGGCCGCCTAAATCTGGCTTAGATAAGGAAATAGGATTGTTCGCCATAAGCTTTTGAACACGAAAATCTGTAGCTCTATAACTGCAGCCTCAGCACTATGATTTTTGAATACAGAAATACTTTTGCTTTTTTGGGTGCACTCCCCCGACCCCCTTTTTTTCTGTATATATATTTTTTTTATAGCACACTCGAAATTGGAATGAATTAAAGCGAAAGGAAACAAATGAAAGTTTGTGTTCGTATTTTACTCGGGAATTCATAACGCTTTCTTATTGGGAAATTAAATTTAAAACGTTCGTGTTCTGCTCAGACTGCGAAATGAATCGTCCGCCCGTTGTAGTTATGCTGCTGGTTTCGCCGTATATCGTTTGTGTTAGCATCCTTAAAAAATGTCACTTGTTTTCATCCCGGTTATTAACTCTCTCTCTCTCTCTCTCTCTCTCTCTCGTTCTCTCCTCTCTCTCCTCCTCTCTCTCTCTCTGTGTCTGACTACATGTATGTATAAACTTATAAAATCATATATATATATATATATATATATATATATATATATATATATATATATATAGATATATATACGTTATATATATATATATATTATATATATATATATATAGATATATATATATATACATATATATATAAATCGTTTGTTTTAATATTTAAGAAATTATAGTCACTCGTTTTTATTATTGACATGAATTTATATTCTCTCATTTTGTATATAATGTGATTGACTAATCTTGAAAATGTCAATCGTTTTCATTCTGTGGGTGTATATTCTCTCTCTCTCTCTCTCTCTCTCTCTCTCTCTCTCTCTCTCTCTCTCCTCTCTCTCTCTCTCTCTCGTCTCTCTCTTCTCTCTCCCTCTCTCTCCCTCTCTCTCATCTCTCGGTCGTATGTTTCAGCATCCTCGAAAAATGTCTCCTGTTATCATTCCTGTTATTTTATCTCTATCTCTCTCTCTTTTTTTTTTTTTTTTTTTCTCCAGCTGAACATTTTACACTTACACCCCAACAAACCGTTTAGATTAAGCCGATATTGACGTTGCCACTGGGACAGAATTTGTGCATGACTATTGCTAGCAAAACCTCACTTCCTTGGCAGAAGTCGTAGGGGTCAATGATGATTTTGTCGGAGGCTGATTTTCGTTTTCATTTTCAATCATTGGGTGAAAATTCTAAGTTTTGAGTAGAGCAAAGTTATTAATGCTTTATTTACAATATATTCTCGACAAGGTTTTTTTATTTATTTATTTATTTTTTTTTTTAACGTCTCCGTTTTGTTGCTCTTTTTCGTGAAACAATCGGCAACCTATATCCTAGTGCCCCATGAACCGGGTACATCGCTCAGTTTCTCGACTTAATAATAATAATAATAATAATAATATAAATAATAATAATAATAATAATAATAGCCTTTATCTCAGCTCAATCTAGATACATTAGACATTATGATAAAAAAATGAATAAACGGCACTATCCACACAATAACTGAGGTAGTATAAAAGATTGGTAATCAAAATACTGGAATAAAACAGTAATAATATTGGAGAGAAAAAAAGGCATTGAGAGTTATAATAGTTAGTACACAGATTATATAACTTAAATTTCACCTAGAGACCTTAGGTGTTTACAGTTGTCAACCTACCATTGTACATGTCCTATTTAACTTTCGTTTTCACATCTTGCTTAAAAAAGGCCATTACATTGACCATCCTATCATGTTAGTCTCTTCTCCTTTTTCAACCACATGCAAACATGAAGCCTGTCCCTGATATGCACTGCATTTTCAAGACCCAATAACGATGCATTTAGACATTTTCCTCAATATTGTAGGCGATTCACGATTCTGATTCTGACATCCCCAATATAATTCCAAGATCCATTTAAACATTTTCTTCAATATTGTAGGCTATTCTCGATTCTGATTCTGACATCCCCAATATAATATTTTCAAGATCCCTAACAGGGGAGTTAGATGTTTTCCTTAATATTGTAGGCTATTCACGATTCTGATTCTGATATCCCCAATATAATTCAAAGATCCATAGCAGGAGATTTAGATATTTTCCTTGATAATCGTTAGGCTATTCACGATTCTGATTCTGACATCCCCAATATAATTCCAAGATCCATAACAGTGCATCTAGACATTTTCCTTGATACTTTAGGCTATTCACGGTTCACTGTATTTCAGTTGGATTTACTCTTTCTGATTTTATTTATTCCTCAACCACAGGATCCAACGGGTTTTTATTCATACTTCTTGTAAGATATAGGAGAGTCTTTAGAATTTCGGCTTCGTCTTGTGAATTCATTTCCGTTTTTCTTTCCCTGTCACGTGCAGCCACCGAAGAAGAGACTGGGGAAGGGGTTTCCTTTCCTCCTCTTCCTCCTCCTCTGTGCGTTAATTGATAGCGTTTATTTCATTACTCCTTTTTCTGTGTTTACATTTCTGGCAGATGTATTATGGAACTGGTTTTGCGATTTTTTTTCTACTTCAAAATATAGGAGGTTCTGTGTATTAATAGAAATTTATGACCGTCTGCTCAGAATCTGTTGATATTGTCAGATATGTAAAAATCCATATCATATTTTTCTTCTATAAATACGGTGATTTAGGCCTGGCACGAAGAAATCCCAAGAAAGGATGGAGGTTGGGGGAAAGCATGGGCTTCATATAATCCGAAAATATTACAGGACTCTGGGCCACAAGAGAGGATACAGTAAGCGTAATGAAATGAGATTTGAGGATCATTACGTAACAGATCGTAAATGTAACCGGTGTAGTAGGCGGCCTTCCCAGTGGCGCCCCCCCCCCCCCCCTTCCTCCCCCCCCCCCCCCCCTCCCCCACCGCCTCCCCACTTCTCTCTCTCTTATCTCTTAGTCGGACTCGTACGGCGATTCTTAAAATCAGATTTTAAAAGTAATCCCTGTGGAGAGAGAGAGAGAGAGAGAGAGAGAGAGAGAGAGAGAGAGAGAGAGTTAATCAAGCTAGAATCCATTTTTGCCGATAAATCCATGAATTTCTTCTTCCATTATATTTAATCAAAGGAAAATAGTTTATTAGTTCTAGGCCGTGATAGCTCCATTAGTATCATTTTCATTTCGCAGCGTTGTGGTTCCGAGCTCAAGCTCCTCTCGTGGCTATATTTCATTGGCAGCATAACCGTAGTGTTTGTCTGAGCTAGGATGGAGTTTTTGGGGAGCCTATTAGTACCCTGCTGTACCATCATCAACCAGTGTCTGGTTCGCCCTGGTCCTAGCGTAGGTGGTAAAGGAGCCTGGGTGCTCGTCTTATGAGTGTATGGACTGTATCTAGGACATCGTGCGACTGCGCAGTGGCTTGTTCCTGACCTCTGCCGCTCACGAGCGATCTTGAATCCTATATGCAGCTAAAGTGAAATTCGTTTATTTCGAGATTCCGTGAAAAAAAAAATCTGAAAACGAATTGTATTGAAAATGAAAATTTCTGTTTGAATGATATTGTTTGGATAAATTTACTCCTAGGAAAATCCTGTATGTATAGTTATAGTATATTGAAAAAATTATCCTTTTCGTAAAGGAGAATCTATTAAAAATCACATTTTACGAGATTATGCGAAAAAAATCAGATAACGAACTATATTTGAAAATTAAGTTTTCTGTTTGAGAATAATATTGTTTGGGTACATTGATGTCTTTGAAAAATCCTGTAGGTATAGATATAATGTATTGAGAAAAATGATCCTTTTCGTAAAGGAGCATCCATTAAAAATCACGTTTTACGAGATTACGTGAAAAAAAAATTAGTTGACGAATTATATTGAAAATGAAAATTTTCTGGTTGGGAATAATATTGTTTGAGTACATTGATTTCTTTGGAAAATCCTGTATGTAAAGATATAATGTATTGGCGGAAAAATGATCCTTTTCGTGAAGGAGAATCCATTAAAATTAACATATAATAGAACTGCCGACAAGCACCTAAAATTCACATTTTAATAGAAATATCGAAAAGCACCTATAATATTTAAAGATGACAGCTATCTGTTAGAAGGAGGGTCCTCCTGAAGGGACTACTCTTCTTTTGACAAGAAAATGCAGCCTTTTCGTTCTCTGGCAGAGTAGGGTTGCGCGGAAGAATTTGTCGTGTATTAGGTTCCACCTTTCGGCTTCAACAATTGCTTTCCTCCGGATCGCACAAAGGAAGAGGAAGAATCTGAAGATCAGGATTAATAGTCCGAAGAACTTGACTTGTTTCCCTCTACTCGATGTGAAAGGCGGAAAGACTAGACGGTGTTCGGCGACGGAAGACAAGGCCGGCGGAAGTGGAGTTCGTACAAAGATCATAAGAGATATATAAGTCTTCTGGTTTATATGAGGGAAGGGGGTGGTGTAAGTTATTCGTGATTTTGTGGTAAATTCGATGTTATACGATATTTGTTTGTATATGATATTATACGATATTTTGATTAATATTTGTGTGTGTATATATATATATATATATATATATATATATATATATATAGAAATGAAATAAAACCCTAAAACGCCAAGATATAGAAAGTACTTATATTTCAAATAATGGTGTCTCTCTCTCTTCAGAAAGAGACATCAGTCTCTGAAAATAGTAACTTACTTTTCTATATTTTGGCTCTTTTTTGGATGGCTCCTATATATATATATATATATATATATATATATATAATATATATATGTACATGTATATATTATATATTAAATATATATATATATATATATATATATATATATACGTATTATATATATATATATATATATATATATATATATATATATATATATACGTATATATATATATATAAGTTATATATATTATATAATATATATATATATACGTATATATATATATATATATATATATATATATATATATTATGTAAGACATAGGGTTTTTGATTAATATATATTGTTCGTGCATTCTCTGTAACCTGTGGAATGTGGAGGACAGGGCAGAGTAACGACCTGAGGGTACTGATCAATGAGTTTCTAGGGGATGGCGTGAGATAAAAATGCTTAGTTCAGGAAGTCAATGTACGACAGTTTTATGAACTCTTCTCAAAGTGCATTTGTGAAACTAGATGCAGCTAGAACCGCGAGGCGCTAGCGAACTGTGTGTTCGTATGTGCGTGTGCGCCTCTTTCTGTTAAAAGCGTTTCATACCCAAGCCTATGGGAGAGATTTTGACAGAGGGCTTCGAGTCATAGGCAAAGATGCCGTGGCATTCGCCGGGGGAGTTTTTGTGTCATAGTGTTTAGTGTCCGGTTGGAAATGGGTAAGTGTTACCTTTACTTTTTTAGCCAAAGGGGTGGCTTGTTTGATATCTTGTAAGATGTTCCATTTTATTAACTTTGTCTTTTAAAACTTGTGTGTGTACTTACCGGGATGTGTTCTGTATCTTTGACAGACGGTTCTGGATTTCGGTGGGACAGAGTTCCCAGGACCTTTTGGGTGACTTGACAATGAGTTGTTTTTAAGTTAGTCTGTAAGACTGGATTACTTAGTTAATGATTTAGTTATTGTAAATAAACGTTATGTTATGATTGCAACTCTCTCATTTTCATTACCTGTTAGAATGGAGAAAGAGAGGAGAGAGAGAGAGATGTGGGGTGATTGCCGAGAGAGAGAGAGAGAGAGAGAGAGGAGAGAGAGAGAGAGAGAGAGAGAGAGGCTGTGTATGTAAATGGAGTTATGGGGTCTGCCTTCCGTTTCGTGTCCACGCTTACCTAATGAATACTGGGGGTTTTCCCCATGTTTATAGTGGTGTCAGCGGTTAAGAGGGGATATAGAAAGTCTTTCTTTCTTTTTCTATGCCTAGGAACGCCAATGTAGAGATGGTTGGCCAGTTAGAAAAAGGGGTAGAGAAAATGTCCGTCCGTGGGATGGGGGGATGAGGAAAGATTTTCTATTAGGGTCATCAAATTTGCCCGTACCGAGTTCTTCAGGGTGGGAGTCTGAGACAAGCAACTCAGTCTAGTTTGTAAGGGAGTGTTGCTAGGAGTAATCTCACCGGTCGCGTTTGTATTGTGCCGACGAGATTTACGCGTTTTTAACGAAGAATTTCGAGTTCTTTGTTCCCATTATGGAGTGTTGAGTGTTAAAAGAACTATTGTTTATCAAAAAGTAGTGGGTTTTTGTTTAAATATTTCAGGTTATGGATTGGTTCAAGAGGTCAAAACAATTTTTTCTTTCCCCATAGTGACGTGTTTTCTTTATTTGCACGTGTTTGTAATAGACGTATGCATTCGTCTTTGTTTAAAACATAGGAGTGTATTTTTCTATGCATGGGAACTGTGCTTAGATAAGCAGATTTGGTTCTTTAGAGACACAGAGCGGCCACAATTTATGGGCTCAGCATATTTCTGCAGAGAGGCGCCTTGCATTGCGAGGGTACGGGCATCCCTTGGGAGGATAGTAGCATGGGAGGTACCACTAGCCTCACTCGAGAGATAGTGCAGGGGAGGGTATTGCGAGATGGGGATACTACTGGTATGCCTCAGGCTGTTCTGCCGCTCGACTGAGGGGTTGTTCTCAGGGGGGAGTTTTTTTTCTTCTCAGTG
This sequence comes from Macrobrachium nipponense, assembly GCF_015104395.2. NCBI lineage: Eukaryota > Metazoa > Arthropoda > Malacostraca > Decapoda > Palaemonidae > Macrobrachium > Macrobrachium nipponense. The sequence goes on from NC_061102.1 coordinate 20,458,118, forward strand.
TGGGTGAACTTCCCCTTTTCCATTTTTTTTTCTTTGTGTTGGGGATGGATTTGGCCTTGACATTGAATGCTAAGATGTCAGCTGATTGATAAGTTGATGAAGTGAAATGCCCGTAGAGTCCTTTTTTTTAAAAAGAGATTTTTTTTTTTTTTTTTTTTTTTTTCTCTCTCTTGATGAAGAGAAAAAGGAAATAAAAGAGATTTTTCTTTTACGAAAATGAGGGGAAAAGTAGTTAACATGCACGGGATGTGTTATATGTTTCTTTGTGCCTTGAAAGACACAAATATAAGGGGGATACACAGATTATTTTTTTTTATTGTGTGGTTTTGGAGAAATTACTTTGAAATGCCGATGATTGGTGTTGTATCTGTGTTGTGTGGCAATGGTGTTATGTCATGGTGTTGCATGCTGGAGAAAATTGTATGTCATAAGATTCAGCATTACTGTTGTATGCTATTTGAATTTCACCCTTACTTGAAATCTTTGCAAGAGAATTATTGCTTTGGAGAGTTATTATTATTATTATTAATAATTATTATACTTGAGATGTGTCACGGGAGGTTTGCTTAAGTATAATTATCATTACGGGAGAATTGTTTTACGAGAGATTTGAAGATATTTCATGGGGAGAGATTATTTGATAATTATTACAGATAATTATTCAGGATATTATTACAATGAATTTAATGGGAGAAGTCTGTGTTAATTATTTATTCAGTTTTTGTAACTTTGGAGAATATTTCAGTGATTCACGGGGATGAGTTTTGCTGAATCTTGATGAATCTGGCTGAATCTTGGTGAATTGTGTGGAATTTTGCTGAATTTTGCTGAATTTTGCTGAATTTTTTGCTGAATTTTTGGAGAATGGACAAGCATTAACATTGGTGATATTTTTTTGTACTGATACTGATGATTTTTGATGATAGCAATGTTTTTTTTGGTGATTTTGTGATAATGATATTTTCTGATACTGATTTTTTTTTACTAATACGTGGGTGTTTTAATGCTATCAAGGGAGGTGAAATCTTTGTGATTATGGGAACGAATAACAAACACATTGTTTTAGTTTTTTTTTTTCTTTTTTTTCTTTTTTTTATGAGTTCAGCAGATAATTGCTTGACATCTAGTGAGTTACGGGAGATAGTTAATGGTGCCGTTGATTTTTCTTTTCTCCTTTTTTGGAAGTTAGCCATAGCTGACACAAGTTTTTTACCATGGGTGAATTTGAATTTGTTTTTTCTCTCCAGTTAGTTGTGAATATTGTCTCAGTTCATGACTTAGAGTCATTTAAGAGAACGTGTTTGTGTTTTCAGCTATTAGATGCTGCACAAAGAGATTTATGGGAGATTTTCTTGCATTTTTTGATTGCATACGTAATGGCACTACATTTTTTTTTTTTTTTGTTTTTTTTTTTCTCTCTGGATATTTGTTCCAGAATTGTGAGTTTTCTTGCACAATACCCTTGTTGTATTTTGTGACAACTTTGTGAGAGATAGGAAACTTGTTTAAGTTTTCTAATGGCTTATGTCGTAGTGCATATGGGGAAGTCTTTGCTTAGGACACTGTGAGTTTGGAATTCTGTTATAATGACTTGTGGCACATTGGTGGTTTTTTCTAGAACTTTCTAGACAGTTTTATATGCCGAGTTTTTGCCCTTTTTTTAGCAGTTATGCTAAATGGAGTGAGTTTTTATAGTTTTTTACTATAACATTGAGTTATTCTCTTGGAGAATTGGAGTTATAATTGAGATATATTATTTTTGTTTTGGGGAGATAATTGGAGGTATATATTATTTTGGAGTTATATGATTTGATATAATATATGGGAGATATAGTTTGGCCATTTTTGATATTTGCCAATAGTGGTATGAGCTATGTTTAGTTCAATTATTTTGCAGCCATCTTTGTTGCAAATGGAGACACATTTGGTTTAGATTATGGGGCAATATTTGGGAGTGTGTGAGTTAGATGCCTTGAGTGCATATTTTTTGGAGATATATATTATTTGGAGCCTTGTTTTGTTTCCACATGGAGTTATTGTGGAAATAGAGGTAAATATTTTTGTATTTGCCGAAATAGAGGTGATTATTCTCTATTCTTGGAGTGGTGTTTTTTTTTCTACTGACATGTGGCTTTGGAGAAATAAGAGATAATATAAGGTTTGGTTATTAACCAAATGGAGGAAATATTTCTATAACCGGAGTGGTGTTTATTATTGATATGATGTCTCATAATGGAGTTGGAATTAATCTTGGGCGGGTGACCTTTTTTTTTTGTGGTTATGGAGTTTTTTTTTCGAGACAAGAGAAGATTTCTGTGGTTCTCTTTTTTTGATTTCGTGTCTATTTAGAGGCGAATGGCATTACTGCATTACGAGTTATTTGAGATGTGTGTGCCATTTTTTCATGTTCACAAGTGTGTTTATTCTTGGAGAAATATAATTGGGGAAAAGTCATGTTGAGAGAATAAGTCTTCGAGACAAATTTTTGAACACATTAGTCATATCCTGGAGTTAATTCTGTGAAATGTGTCAGTTAGACCTTTTTTCTTGAGAATCATGAGTTTCCAAACTTATGTGTCTTACTAGACAATTATTATGCTGATGTTAGAGCATGCGTCCGCAGGCGATTTTTTAGGTTTTTCTGCGACAAGCGATGTGATGAGCCTTGTGCTGAGCGTGTGCTGATTCTTTTCCTCTGATGGCGACAGATCGAATAATTTTTGCAATATCTGGAAATGTGGCTATAGCATTTTCACGAAGCGCAATGTATGAGAGTTTGCTTCTGGCAAATTCCATAACTTTACATGGAGCATTTCTTGGGAAAACGCGGGAGTTATGCATATTATACATGTATTATGTATTTTGTGATTGGGGAAATCTACTTGTGATTATTTTTTTTTTATTATTTTTCTTCCTTTTCCTATGAGAGATATGATTTGGGGATTGAGCTTAAGTAGCATTTCTTTTTTGGACGGGAGATTTGATTTTACCGGGAGGTGTAATTTTTCGAGGGTTGCTATTTACGAAATGGGAGTTTGACATTAAGTCTCATTGTGATTAATTATTGAGCAGTAAAGGGGTTTTTGGGGTTTTTGCTGTTAAAAGTTGGAGATTTTTGCTGATTTTGTGAGTTGCTGTAATATCAGAGCATTGCGAGAACATTTTTGGGTCTGGGTGTTACGTGATTCTTTTCTTTCTTGAGCTCGTTACGAATTTTTTCTTTTTTTTTCTTGTGAGCACATTCGAGTTTGCAATGTGAGTGCAGAATTCCGTGGAGTTGCTGTGATTTCTGAGTTGTGTGTGTGCTGATGTGCCGAGTTTGGGGAATTGATTTGGAGAACTTGATGTTTTTTTTTCTTAGAGAGTTGTGATAATGACTTGTCATTTTAGTAGTCATATTTAAGGGAGTTAATTGGGAGACGTTCAGTTAGTATTTCTGACCTTTTTGAGATCGTTGTTTGATAGAGGTAGTATGTTTGGGTTAATTTTCTTAGATTGACCAAAGACCTGACTGCCCATACTAACGCCCAAAAGTCTCGTTCCCCACCCCGACGCCAGCAAGACGTCCACAGCCGTGAAGAGAGGTTTGCTGCCATGTTTGTCCAGGGTGATTACAAGTATTTCCATGATGGGTGATCGAGAGAATTCTACAGCGTGTCTTTGTTTTGGATCTACAAGAAGCCGTGAGAGTCTTCTACGATGAGGGAGGCATTCCGTCTTCCTACAGTTGCTACAGCCTGCTACAGCCTGCTACTGTCTGTGCAGCTACTTGCAGACAAGCGAAGAGGGATATTCAAGAATCCTAATGCAGAAAATATGAGAGAAAATGCGTTTTGTGTTATTGGGAGATTAAAGCGTGATAAGACTTTATTTTATAATGCCAGAGACGTGCTGTTTTTCTTATTTTATTATTTTAAGCCGGCCAATGTTTTATATTATATAAGCAATTTTGCTAGGCGGGGGCTAGCATATAGGTGCGAGGCCGAGCAATCTGTAAGACTAGGGTTTTGATTAATAATATATTGTTCGTGCATTCTCTGTAACCTGTGGAATGTGGAGGACAGGGCAGAGTAACGACCTGAGGGTAGCTGATCAATGAGTTTCTAGGGGATGGCGTGAGATAAAAATGCTTAGTTCAGGAAGTTCAATGTATGACAGTTTATGAACTCTTCTCAAAGTGCATTTGTGAAACTAGATGCAGCTAGAACCGCGAGGCGCTAGCGAACTGTGTGTTCGTATGTGCGTGTGCGCCTCTTTCTGTAAAAGCGTTCATACCCAAGCCTATGGGAGAGATTTTGACAGGGGGCTCGAGTCATAGGCAAAGATGCCGTGGCATTCGCCGGGGGAGTTTTTGTGTCATAGTGTTTAGTGTCCGGTTGGAAATGTGGGTAAGTGTTACCTTTACTTTAGCCAAAGGGGTGGCTTTGTTTTTTTGATATCTTGTAAGATGTTCCATTTTATTAACTTTGTCTTTAAACTTGTGTGTGTACTTACTGGATGTGTTTTCTGTATCTTTGACAGACGGTTCTGGATTTCGGTGGGACAGAGTTCCCAGGACCTTTTGGGTGACTTGACAATGAATTGTTTAAGTTAGTCTGTAAGACTGGATTACTTAGTTAATTGATTTAGTTATTGTAAATAAACGTTATGTTATGATGCAACTCTCTCATTTTCATTACCTGTTAGAATGGAGAAAGAGGAGGAGAGAGAGAGAGATGTGGGGTGATTGCCGAGAGAGAGAGAGAGAGAGAGAGAGAGGAGAGAGAGAAGAGAGAGGCTGTGTATGTAAATGGAGTTATGGGGTCTGCCTTCCGTTTCGTGTCCACGCTTACCTAATGAATACATGGGTTTTTCCCCATGATATATATATATATACTATATATATATATATATATATACACACACATTTATGCGTATACACACACGTGTGTATATATATATATATATATTATATATATATATATATGTATATATATATACGTATATAGATATATATATATATATATATATATATATATATATATATATATATATATATATATATATATATATACACACACATTTATGCGTATACACACACGTGTGTATGTGTGTGGAATTTATAGTGCCGGATGGAAGCGTAGTACATACGAACATACAACCTGTTAAAGATACTATTAACCGTGGGTGTAATAGATGGAACTTTTTTTTTTATTAAATTTGCCTGCTATTCATACATAAATCTTGTTTTCGCAAGGCTGCTGACCTGGATTATATATATTTATATATATATATATATTATATATATATATATATATATATATATATTTATATATATATATATATATATATATATTTTTTTTTTTCCTCGGGACCCGACAAGACGTGATTTTGTACACACATCCTTTATTTGTAAGTTTTTTTTTTTTATTATTATTATTGCTCGTATGTGCCACAGTAGTACTAAACATTTTAAACAGATGGGGAATATCTTTAAAGTTATTATTATAAGGGAGTAGAAGCAAGTTATAAGCGAATATGTCTCTGTGTTTGTTATCTTAAAAGTCATTGATATTCTCAGTGTATCGTATAATACAACCTCAGTATGTTTTTATTTCTTTATTGAATTCATAAATCCAACCATTTCTTCCCTCAATTTATTTATCAGGGCTACATGAACGTAATGATCTGCAAAAACCTGATTGTGATTAGGGATTCCGCGACTTTATTCTTTGGACCTTTCGAAAATATACATATACCAAAATATTTGTGTGTTTTGTGTATACACTGAGTCCAACTTTTTATCAATACTATGTACGGCAGTTCAGAAAGAGAGGCTCAAATCGCTTTCTATTTGCACAGTTTATTTTATAGAGGATACCAATTCATTTCCTCTGTCCAAATGTGTTTACATTTTCTTTGCCCACTTAAATAATCCAAATGTGTTCACATTTTCGTTACCCACTTAAATAATCCAAATGTGTTCACATTTTCGTTACCCACTTAATAATCCAAATGTGTTTACTATTTCGTTACCCACTTAAATAATCCAAATGTGTTCACTATTTTCCATTGTTCACTACTCAAATGACATATTTCTTTAGCGTATCTAAATAACTTTTCCATTTGTAGAATATCGCTGCTCAAATCTATAACTCTGCCTTCAAAAATGTCTTGGTATAAGTTATCGAGCAAAACTGGTCTCCTCCGTTTTATTTTTCCTCGCGATACTTGCATTTAAATTTGTCTTGTTCCTGTGAAAGAGCCTCAAAATGGGTACTGAGCGTCTCTCCCAGTCTTTTTCTGGTCCCCCCCCCCCATCTTTGAATTTGTCGCCACATAACATGCAGGTGCCCTCGTAGAAGGCCACTCTGCCAGAGATGCTGGGATGAACAAGTTATTCCTAGATCATGGTGTGATAAACACAAACCTTGTCTGAAAAGATCCGCCCTTCTTTGGTTTTGAAGGAAGTATACGTGATGCTACATGACTCCATAGGATTTCGTTCAAAATTCACTAACTGGCAACCTAGCATGCTCCATATTTATCTACTATTTCAATGCGGAAACGCGATTATTGCATACAATATGGATATAATATGTTTCGTAAGAGTGAAATCTGTCAATATATGTCAAAACTGTAAGAAAATGTCACTTGTAGCAAATTTCAGAAAAAACTTTCGAACATTTTCAAAACTTTCGTTCACACATCGCTGAAGGATTTGACCAAAATGAAGTCGTCATCAAGCATCAGTTCAAATGTTAAATAAAAAAACGAAAAAAAATAAAATGTCACAACAGTAATAATGCTTCCAAAGCCAATATAAAATTTGAAATAGTCCTATTTGATTGCTTTTACACCTCAATGCTGAAAAAAAAAATCAAATGTAAATATATATACAAAAGTAGAATGCGCCCACCGATATTAACGTGTGAGGGGAGACCGTGTGAGGTATCATTAGTGTCGGTTGCAACAACAACAACCACCCGTATAACATAGGGTAGGTCTACACTGAGTAGCGACAGTGAAATTATCTGAAAAAAAAAACTTACTTTATATGTGTTAGAGGAATATTTGGATTTTCATATACATAATTAATTGTTATAATTCTAAATATCAAAAAAATTATGGCATATTAGCAAATATTCGCCTATGCATTATTCTTTTTGCCAAAGCCAAGATATTGTTCCTAGTCCTAGGTGTTAGATGTCTTTATTTTACACTTAACAGTCACGTCTCTCCATTAACAATTTCTGGCCAGAAAGGAAATGAGGTTATCTACACATTCTCTTGCACTTCAGTTACCCAATTATGAAAGAATAAATTATACACCAAAAGCGAGCAGAAGGACCTTTTATGAAAATAATATTTTAAACCAGTAGAAAAACAAGTGTTCCATACGCCTTGATATTAATACTTATGATATTTCGATTGATAGTCATCTTCTCCATATAATCAAAATCATCATCTTTTATTCCTCAAAGAACAGGTAATCTTTAACAAATAAAAGAATTAGTAACATTACATCTCCATAAGGCTTAGATTTATTTTTTTTTAGACCATAATAAAATCAGTTTTGCAACATATAGGCAGCTTAAACGCAACCTAAAACTTCAACATTGTTCAAAGAAAACTGGTTGTAATTCCTATTCCTATTGTATCGTCAAAAAACAGTTAATCTCTACACATATTCATTAATAACAGATTATATCTCAGAAGGCTTAGATTATGTTTTTTAGGCCTATAAAACATTTTGCAACACAGCAGGCAGCTTAAACAAAAAAGCCGAAGCTTCAAAATTCAAAGAAAACTTGTTTTAGTTCATATTCCTACGTTGAAAATGTTGTTATGACTGTTGAGCTTAATTAGGTTTACTGTCGTAATGCAGCAGACGTAGTTATGTTGACCAGTCCGAGGAGCATGTAAAGTGTGCTTTCATTGATGGCACAGCTAACCTTATCACACCGCACTTTGAACTTAGCAGCGTAAAAAAAGAAAAATCAGTTCAAATCACACAGATTACAAATTAAACCAATGCAAAAAGGGATCATATTTATATAACCATAAGGAAAATAGGGCTAGCAGTTAATTCACAAACTTTTCGACATGTATGACAGAAAAAAGTATAACACTACTTGGCAACATCACGTTGAGTCTGAGAATCTGGACGATACAAAAAGAATCATGTCGCATGAGATTTGAGCCTCATTAGAAAAGGGACGATTTAAAACAAAGGGAAAATGAAGTAACGTCTGGAGAACTTGATAGATAAAGATAGCATCGAATCGTCATTATCATTGCAATGGCTACATATGCTAGGAAATGAGAGAGAAAAAAATGGTGTCAAGGTCTAAAAGAAAGAACGTGACTATGGAAAAGGGAAAACACGTAAGTGTTCTTAGTCTTAGATTTAGTTTTCTGTAAAAGAAAATCATCTAGATGGCTATGTGTCCGCCGGTCTGCACTTTTTTTTTTTTTTTTTAAAGCGCCTCATTGGTAAGGTACTAGCGTACCACTTCGGCGGCTGTGAGTTCGATTCTCTGGCATTCCATTGAGGGGTTAGAGATGTGTATTTCTGGTGATAGAAGTTCACTCCCGACGTGGTTCGGAAGGCACGTAAAGCCGTTGGTCCCGTTGCTGAAGAACCACTGGTTCCAAGCGACGTAAAAAACACCATACAAAAACAAACAAACAAACAAACGCACTTTTTTCAGCCCTCAGATCTTAAAAGCTACTTGAGGCTAGAGGACTGTAAATTGGCTTTTTGATCATCCGTTCTCCAATCATCAAACACTAAATTGCAGCACTTTAGCCTCGGCAATTTCTATTTTATTTAAGGAAAATGTTAGCCATGATCATGCCCCTGCCAGCGCTATAGGTCTGGGGCTGAGAGTTTCATAGAGCATTATACGCTGCACAGGAAACTAGATTGCGTCGTAGTTTCTTCGTCGCATTTTTTTTTTATTTGTTTTCGTTTGTCACCAGATTTGAAAATGAATATTGTGTTAAATGCTTCAGTTTCCACGAGCGAAAACATGTCGCCTTAAAACTCGAGAATAAATCCGTGATCTTTTTGAACTTGAAAATGGAGTGATTCCCGAGAGAGGAAGAAGTTCGTTGTGGATGAATGTTGATCCAGAACGGCTGTAATGGCTCCCATGTTGACACACAAGGTGTAGGGTCTTTTTTTCGTCTGTCTTCCATTAACCGGTGCTTTCTTTTTTTAAGCTGTTATTAAAATACTGTTATTCCTACGTCTTTTCCCGCTGCTTTATCTTCATTTTATTTTATTTTCTTATTTATCGTTTTACTTTATTACTCTATCAATGTTTCCATTTCTTTTTCTATTTACATTTATTTTGGGTTATTTCTTGTTTTGTACGTTTTTCTTTTCATCATCATATTTTTTTTAAATTTTTTTTTTTTTTCAATTTGTCTTTCTTTTTCAGTTTTTTCTTGTTGATTTATCGCAGTTATTCATTTGTTATTATATTTCCGTTTGAGATTTTCTCATACAGGGGTCTCATATTCTGTGGATGGTTGATTCAAACGTCAAAGGGTTCTTTCTTCAAGTTATTCCAACATTTTATACACTATGAAGATATTAGTTACAACAGTTGAATATTAATAAATAAACGCGGATATAGAATGTAGCCTTTTTGTATATGGTTCCAGATTATGCATTACAAAGTAACATGTAAATCAGGTGCATAGCATTTGTGTTAAGATCGAGCTTAAACGAGGGGTTGAAATGTTTACTGAGAAGGAACCAATGTTTATTTAGGCCGAAGAAGAGGGAAGGTATATAACTCAATGCTCATGTGTTACGCAGGTAGAAGAAACTCAATAAGTCGAAGGGGAAACAATGAGCTTCTTAATTCCGAAGCCTCTGACTTCCCTTTCGAAAGAGTAGTTTGAGAGAGAGAGAGAGTAGAATAGAATATGATTTTAGTTTTCTGATTTGTTCGATTGGTAATTAATAATGGTGGGACGGTCGTCTTCTGGGTGAACAAGCCTTTAGGGGATCACCTTTGATGATTTTTGAAAGAGTACGTTGGAATTTGCAGTGGATAACAGGCGAATAATTCCTGCCCGGCTCGTTATTTCCGTTAGCTACGAATAAGGATAACGTTCTTTAGTTTTATTCACACTGCATCCGTTGCTGATTTTTGGTGTCATTTTACATGTGCATATATAGGGGAGATTATGGTTAATAGGAGGATTTCACGATGGAAATTCTTTGAATGTTGCTGCAACTAGCCAGATGATTATGAGTGTAATTGTTGCATGTTCGCGATGAATACCAGTGTAGACTTCTGCCATATATAATTGCTAATTAATAATAGAAGAAAATATAGATATCCAAAATCAGGCAGCAAAATAAGAAGATTTTAAAAATTGAAATGAGTAGCGAACGTAAAACTAATTAATATAGAAGAAAATATAGATATCCAAAATCAGGCAGCAAAATAAGAAGATTTTAAAAATTGAAATGAGTAGCGAACGTAAAACTTTAATTATTATTTAGAAAAGTAAATAGGAGCTTTTTACATTTTTTCTGATTGTGATTTTACTTTAATATAATGGTTGCTAGGAAATATAAATAAAAGGCTTTTTCTTGAAAAAATTCATCCTGGGTTTCCATTGGAAAATTGGTCCTTTTAGGTTAATATAAGCACTTACTGATTATTCTGTGAGACTAATTATTATTCATGTAATCTTCCCGCTCATTAGTTCACATTTTCCCTCCATCCTCAAAGCTTAGTGTTCGTTCGTATTTTGGGGCTCCAAAGCAGCAATTCATATAAAAAGAAAGGTCTTTTCTTCTCTGTGGTATATTACGGGGGAAATCTTGGTGACTAATTACTTGTAAAAGTGTTAATTTTTCTCTCCTGTTATTTGCTAAACTTGCTGTTGTTTAATAATGAATGAGATTCAATGTCTGGTATTTTTGGTCAAAGTCGTTGTGCTAAAATATACATTAAATCACATTGGATATGACCGCCATGTAATACACACACACACACACCACACACACACACACACACATATATATTATATATATATATATATATATATATATATATATCATATATATATATATATTTTAGTAGGTTTTTTTGCTTCATTATTATTACAAGAAAAATAAAATAAATGAAAAATAAAAAAAAAAATAAAAAAAAACAGAGAGGGTAAGTATCCAGGAGACTTACATGTGGAGTGAAGTTTATGGATATGGTAGTGAGATATCCACTTACAAAAGATGTCCCCCTAGGGTGGTAGTTCCGTCAGTGGACCTCATGCCGTGCACTGTAGGCATTACTTAAGCTTATTTGCAGCATGCCTCCGGCCCTTAGCTGCAACCACTTCCTTGCCTTTTACTGTACCTCCTTTCATATTCTCTTTGTCCATCCTACTTTCCACCCTCTCCTAGCTCTTGATTCATAGTGCAACTGCTTTGAGGTTTTCCTCCTGTTACACCTTTCAAACCTTTTACTGTCAATTTCCACTTCAGCGCTGAATGATCTCATAGGTCCCAGTGCTTGGCCTTTGGCCTGAATTTTATATTCAACTCAAATACGAAAGATGCAAATTCATATCATCATGAATACAGATACTTGATGGACAGCGACTTCTAGATTTACCTTGATGAACACTTCCTTCAAAGTTTTGGCAAAGTCTCACAACAGAACTGGGAAATAGGGAAGCCGCGTCCTGGAAATCACCAGTGGCTTGGAGGTCGTATGGCTGGGGGGGGGGGGGGAGGGGGGGTGGGGGGGGTGGGGGGGGGGGGGGGGGGGGGGGGGGGGGGGGTTTTAGGAGGTGCTCAAAAAGACTAATATCGCGCGAGTCCTGGACGAGCGATGCAGAAGAAATTTCCAGCTTAAATTCAACTTTGCAACAAAGTTTTGAATTATCGAAGCAGGAATGTCGGGTCGGCGGGAGACAATCAGTTATTGAGAGATAGAGAGAGAGAGAAGAGAGAGAGAGAGAGAGAATTTTCTTAATGCTGAGCGATTTGATTTTCTTGTATTCCAAATATATTTTAAGTTTTTATTCCTGAGACAGATTTTTTAATTATTTATTTATTTATTTATTTTTGAAGGAAATGAAACTATCGAAATTCATAATTTGAAACCGATGTTGCTTTTTTTTTTTTTTTTTTTTTTTTTAAGGGACTAAAAATCTTATCATATCCCAAGCATTTCCCTTAGTTGCGAAATTAGTAGCAGCGAGGAGAGATAAACAGGAGAGAAGAATAGTCGGAACAGGGTAGAAGAGTAATGGGAGGGAGTGGGAAGGATGGAGGTGGGGGGGGGGGGGGAGGGGATGGAAATAGTGAGAAGACGCGAATCCTGAAAAGAATTGCGATACAAAATTGTTTTTTCGTTGTGCTTGATTATAACGTTTTTATTTTATTTATTAATTTTTATTTTGTCTGCAGCTTGTCAATGGTAAAATTGGGTTGTTGCGTTTGAGGTATAGACGATTTAATTTTATGAATAGACATAGATGGTAAACTTCGTGTTTTCGAATTAAAAAATGTTGCGAATGGAATTAAGCTCTCTTGCTAAAGAACGCCGAAGGTAAAAAGATTTGAGCATTTAATTCAAAATATGTTTCAAAAAAGGGGTGTTAACTTTAGTGAATTCTTCCCATGAAGCGATCATGTTAAGTTTTACACCCTTACTGTCGCATTGCTACCGCAGAAATGTTTAAGGAAAGAGAAATAATGAGAGAATTAGAAAGTAGTAAATACTCATAATGGAGAAACTGACTTCGGCCGATGATGTGAATAGCAATTAAAAGAGAAAGATTTAAACTTGGTTCTTCCAAGTGTAAAGCGCACAGCTCTGTTGACCCTACTGCAGGAGACAACCTTTTTCGCGCGTTCGGAAGCTATTGCCAACTCTTTGAAGTGCTTCAAGTCAGCTGCTATAGAAAGTTCTCTCACGCGTTCGTGTAGGTGACATAATTGCTTTCATGTAACCAAGATCTAAATAATAACATCTTTGTATCTTTATCATGTATCTAAAGGTTCGTCCACACGGTCGAACAATGTCCGACGGAAAAACATTGTTACCATATCATAGGCGAAGAAGGATGAAGTCATAAGCGTTGAAACGATGGGAGTTGATCTGGCTACAAACAGTGGTACCAGATGAGGTTGTGTGCCAATGTTTTTACTCTGCTCACAAGGTAACGATCGGCAGACAATTGTTAATTGGTAACAATGTTTGTCCGTCGGACATTGGTCGACGGTGTGGACACACCTTAACGATTACGGGGTTCGCAGTGTAAAACCAAGGTTTGTCGTTAGAAGGCTGTTAACTTTTATAGTAAATGTATTTTCATTAAAAAAATAATAAGAATCATGCTTGAAAAAACATAAGAAGAGGTACTAATAGATCTAGGCGGTAGCACAGTTACATAGTAACATCCCAGAGAAATAAGGACTTAACAGCATGGTTTCAGGGAGGAGCGTTGCAGCACGCAGTCCGTATTTATCCCTTCCGTGCAAAGAGGAAGGACCTCGCCTTTATGGAGCTAGGGTGCTCTTCAAGTACCCCTTTATACTTCTCTCTCAGCTGGAACTTCGTGTTTATGGGGGTCTTTGATGATCTCGTACGGCGTACTGTTCGCACATCAAGAGAAACTCTCCAAACTCTGTTCTTTCTGAGTTGAACCGAAGGCTCTTCGTGTAATCATTGAGCTGTCTCCTCCACTTTGAATGCCTTCAACTCTATTAAGGCCACCTTTTTTTCTTGTTGTAAGATTATTATTATTTTTACCATTTACTCGAGGCTATTTTGTTAACTTTAAGGCCACCCTTTTCTTTTTGTTCTCAGTTAGTTATTATTGTGACTAATTACTCGAGGCCGTTTTGTTAACTTTGTAGGATATGTCGTTTTTTTCAGAGGGAAGGAGAATGACTCGCTGGACTGAATATTGCATCAAAATCACAAGCTCTACAGGTAACCAGTTCGGTCAAATCTTCATTGTATTCACCTATATATGTAGACTACGAGTCTGTAGTCATTCATTTTTCTCGTGTAAATAAACACACACTCTCTCTCTGCTCTCTCTCGGGCCCCTCTCTCTCACTATCTCTCTCTCTCTACCACCTAGACGTAATTTTGACTCGTCATCCTCACTTTGGTGGTTGCTAAACTGTCTGTTGCAGTTGTTGTGATTATAGAATACGATCTCATATATGTTATTTTATAACTTATATACCAATGATTCAATGCTGTAATTTATTTTTCTGTTGATTTCTGATGTATTGTATGTAACTGCTGATATGTAACTTTGTTTGACGTCTTTGGGCGTAATAAATTTATTAAATAATCTCTCTCTCTCTCTCTCTCTCTCTCTCTCTCTCTAAGAAGCACGTTGGTTGGCATGGCAATAACTTCAGAGATTTCAAAGACGAGCTTGATTTTGGTATGCAGTCCTTTCTCATCAGTCTAACAAATATTTACTCTGCTCATATTTGCACAGACTTCTCAAAGAGTGATTCCACGTGTCTCAGACATTTCCCGAAGAATCTCGGAGTCGTGAAAAAGGCCAAATGAGCTTCAGATCGGAGACGATCGATGCGTGAGAATTTTCAAAGCCGCGATTTGGACTCTCTTAAAGTCGCGAAGAAAAGTCGTCGGGAAAATGCTCTTGCACGGAGATAAATTCTTGTCGTTTATTATTTTGTTCTCGGAGAGAGAGAGAGAGAGAGAGAGAGAGAGAGTCAACTGTTTTTAGTGACATCTTTTGCACACAAGCGCCTCAGTGGCGTGATCGGTATGGTCTTGACCTGCCACTTCGGTGGCCGCGAGTTCGATTCTCGGTCATTCCACTGAGGTGTTAGAGATGTGTATTTCCGGTGATATAAGTTCACTCTCGACGTGGTTCGGAAGTCACGTAAAGCCGTTGGTCCCGTTGCTGAATAGCCACTGGTTCCATGCAACGTAAAATCACCATTCAAACAAACAAACAAACAAACAAACCAACCCTCTTGCACGCATACTAGATCCCTCGAGTCGTGTATTTGACTTCACCTTCTCTTGCTTCCCTTGAATGTTCTAATAAATTGGGGATAATGATGATGGGACGCATCTGCGCTAAATTTGTTGCAGTTTGTCTAGGAGAAGACGCTCACTGCCGGGTTCTTCGTCCAACATTGCCGATTTTTCTTCACAACGTTGGCTTTTAGCAGTGTTACCATACGCAGTTCTTTTTTACGTTAGTTATGATTTAATGGTTAGAATGCGGAAAATTAAATTATTAGACTGCGTATTTTCCGATGTAGAATTATTTCCTGTGGCGTAAATAATCTACACGTCACAAGCTTAGTATAAAGTATTTTTGACGAAGAAAAATAATGGGTTTCAATAAAATTCATTTGTATAAATAAGCAGGATATGTTTTATAACTTTATTTTCATAATAAAACGTAAAATGGCAAAGTGAAGAATTTTATTCCTCAGCGCCGTGGCTGTGGTCAGAATATCCTCGAAGGGTTGCCAGATGTCACTAGAAAGCCACACTAGTAGACGAAATTCCTCAAAACGGCAACTGTCGTCGTCATTGTTTTCCCTTATGGCGTGGAAGCCAAATGATTTTGTAATGAAATTGGACCAGTTGATCTCAGCATTATTCTCCTGTTCCCGATACCAAACTTCAGTCTTGCGATTTTGGGAAATAGCGCGGTAGGGATTAGGTTCTAATAAACTAAGCAAAGTGATGGGGTAAATTGACAGCTAAGCAATGACTTCGATGTCGGGGAACTGTTCTTAATAACTAAATGTTTTGTTTCAAGAAAGATGAGACTAAATAAATCCAGAAGCCAATTATAATAACTTGTGTTGTTTTCTTTCAGCGTAAGCTTTTTTTAATCATCTACTTGAAAAGATTTTAGGAAAAGATGTTCATTATAATGACAGAGTGTATATTACATATAGATTTTGTTTATCTTCAGAAGAGTGGATGAATGATATCAACATTTATGTAAAAGAATTGTTTCTAAGATGAAAGAAACTGTTCTTCCAGAAAAATTTAGCTACTTATTATGAATACAGGACATGTATCATAAGGAGGAGTTTAATTTATTTCTTCATTCATTTATTTATTTGTATATTGTTTCCTCTGCTGACGCAGCGGTTCTTGGCCGGAGGAAGTTGGGCACAAAGACCCCGACTCGTCAATTAGTACTGATTCTCGTATGTCGCAATTAAGACTCCAGATTCGACAAAGGGCTTCTTCCTTTCCCTCGAGGGCTGAAGGGCTCCGCTAATGCCTTTGTCTCTCTTTTTCTTTGCTGTGCGGTAATGAATACGTCCTCGTGCATTTGAGGCGAGGAAAGGGATTACAATCACACACACAAGACTGAACCACGTAATTGGGAGAAATTACAATGGTTTTGATAGAGAGACAGGTGTAGTGCGGTGCGGTAATCAGTTGTGTAAAAGCGGCCGTGATTAAGTAATCGATAATGTCAACGCTAATGTCATTTGATTGTATAGAAATTCATTGGTGTTGCTACTGAGGCTGTGAGAATGAGACGGAGAAGTATGGCATGCAATCAGTTGTAAGCAAAACTGACTCCATTTTCGAAAACCGCAACTTATAGCGGTGTCTATTCATGTTAAAGGAAGAGCTATTTAATAATACAAATTTCCAAGATTTTGGCTGAGAGAGAGAGAGAGAGAGAGAGAGAGAGAGAGTGAAACTTACTGAATTATATATGAATACTAATAAGTTTGATAAGGCTAAAGAGATGTACGATTACAAAACGGAATGTTTTTAAATGTGCCTTGAATGAAAACGTTTGATGTGTTTTCTGATTAACACTGATGTTAAGAGGCAATGATGTGGTTCAGAATTGTATACCGTAATTTGTCTACTAGGGGAGACTGGGGCTTGTTGCTACAATTTTACTATTTTTACCTCTTAATTCAATGTCTAACGAAGGAAACAGAAACAAAATTATGCTGTGAAAAGGTTATTATTTGTGTTATCAAACTCATGTAACAAAAAGGTTAAATACTTTTTAATTCCTGTAATATAATAGAAAATAACAGAAAAACTTTTTGTATACAACTTGCCCCATATGAAGGGCAAGTTGTTACAGTCCATGGGGGGGTATACCGTTGCAAAATATAAAAAGAAGCACATCCTTTAAAAACCTAAGGAAATCAGTTAACACTTCATTGTACACAGGTTACATATATACATAATGAGCAATTTCATTTGTGCACCGTTCATAGTCTTAAACTTTGCATTTGATGCATTGCACCCATTACTCCCCTGAAGCTGTATTTGGCCATTTCACCAATAATTTTCAATGTTGTTTTTGCTTTTATTTCCACCAGACTTCAGAAACCTTTTGTTATTCAGATTCCTTATACTGGTTTTACTCTTGAGCCTTTTTCCTTGTGAATCCTCGTTGTGTTTCTGTAGTTTCATCTTCCTTTTTTACATCTTTGTGTCTTTGTAGGGCTAGCCTTTTTAAAAGGTCGTAGATCCCCTTGGGGTCTGATAACTCATATGAGTCTTTGTTCTGTCTTTATAGAAGGAGGTGATTTGTATATGTAAGGCCCATCTAAACCATCCTTGCTTGTGCTTGTAACAGAGTCTGGAATCATTTTCAAAGACTTGTTATGTACTGGGGAGTTAGATGGTCTTGAGGAGGTTCACCGGTAGGTATCATGTAGCCTATGCAAGCTTCAGTAGGCTGTAACGGGCTTTCATCATTTGCTTTGGTTCCATTACCTATTTTTGTGTGGCTTCTACAACTACAGGTGTATCCTATGGATTTTCTTTTGGACGACCAGATACAACAGTATACAATCATATATATATATATATATATATATATATATATATATATATATATATATATATATAAAATTAAGTCTAATCACATTATTTTTTATGAACACGAGTTTCGTTAAGGTCTATAAAAATAATACGAAAGGTCAAAATATTCACTCAGGGTATCCAAAAAAAGGTTTTTGCTTGTAGTTTCTTAGACGGGTGATCAACTTGTTTTTCACTCAACGAGGATAAAGCTGATACTGACGCCTAATCGTGTGAAGAACCTCGACGCCAACTCTTTCTATATGATAAAGATATTGACAGTATATCAACCTACCCTTGTATGCAACTAGCCCCGGTCTCCCCTATGTTTCGGATCACGAACAGTTAAGTGTCTGGAAAAATTTCCCAGCAGCATTTCGAAACTCGACCGAACGCTATTTCGTATCCGGCCGCGAGAGAGAGGCCTATAGGAGATCGGACAGGCAATCAGGTTGGGAGATTGGAGAAGATTGCCTCCCCTTGCATCCAGCTTTTAGGTTGCATCAAGCAACATATACCAGCGTAGGCGGTGGTGGTTTTGCATCCCAAAAAAACTGGACGACCCGGATCCATCTATCCGAAGTAATTAAAGCCTTTCGGAGGTTCTTCGTGTGGAAACGGAAAAGGAGGCGCGGTGGGACAGAAGTGTAGGTCGAACCCTTGGACCGAATGCGGTGGAGGAGTAATTTGGTGGCGATTGTGTTCAGTTTGCTAGTATGATTTGATTTTACTTACATATTCTGCTGCTGGGATAAAGAATATTAGCTTATGGTAATGTGTACATATATATATATATATAGTATATATATATATATATATATATATATATATATATATATGTATATATATATATATATATATATATATATATATATATATATATATACATACATACATACATACATACACATACATACATACATACATAAGACTAATAAACAGCGACCCCCTATAAGGATGGGAAAAGCTGAAGCTTAAGACGAACATATACACACACACACATACATACACGAGTACACACTCACTCATTCACTCACTGACTCACTCACTCACTCACTCACTCACTCACACAAACGTATTTCCGTCATGCCACAAAAATATTTTTGGAAATATTCCAAAAGGCTGAAAATAAATGTCATCCAAACGTTTCCAAAATAATTTCGGGAGAGGTTTACTAAATATTCCAAAGTTCCTGAGGGGATTTGTAAATGTTTGTGAAGTTCCACCCAGTGTCCAGAAATAGTTTTGATAAGGTTCCCTAAAGAATCTTAAAATACTACCGAAAGATTTTGTAGAAAGTTCACTAAAAGATTTTTGTAAAGGATCCCGTGAAGATATGGAGGCTTCCAAAAACGTTTCTTAGGTAAAACCTGGAATTTATCCTTCAGAGTTCCTTTAATGGAGATTTAAAAAAAATGTTCATGGAGCATTCTTGAAAAAAAAAAAAGGAACGGTCAAGTTTCCCCAAAAAATTTCCCTAAAAGCATTTCGAAACTTCCATACGAAAAAAGAAAAAAAAAAAAAAAAAAAAAGGAACGGTTCCATACGAAAAAAAAGAACAAAAAAAATAAGGAACGGTCAAATTTCCAGAAAGTTTCACAAAAGCATTTCCAAACTTCCATACGATATTTCACATCCGGCCGTGAGGGTCCTATGAGAACGGAGAGTCAATCAGGTTTGGAGATTGCCTTCCCCTACACCTAGTTTTCAGATTGCTTCAAGCAACGTGTAGTATATCTACGTAGGCGGCTGTTGCATCCCTTAATAATAACCGGGCGACCCGAGTCCGTCTATCCGAGGTAACGCCTCAGCGGCGTGATCGGTGTGGTCTTGGCCTGCCACCTACCTCGATGGTCACGAGTTCGATTCTCGGGTATTCACTGAGGGGTTAGAGATGTGTATTTCTGGTGATAGAAGTACACTCTCGACGTGGTTCGGAAGTCAAGTAAAGCCGTTGGTCCCGTTGCTGAATAACCACTGGTTCCATGCAGCGTAAAAACGCCATACAAACAAATAATCGTCTATTCGAAGTAATTAGAGCCTTTTGAAGGTTCGTGGTGTGGAAACAGGAGAGGAGGTGCGGCAGGGAGCAAGTACGTTTAAGTGCAGCCTTTGAACCAGATACCGTTGATTGGCTATTCTGAATCTACGTGTATATTGGTACTCGGATGAAAAAAAAAATTATATTTGCACATAGAGGGTCCTACACACCCAAGCACATACATTCATACACAAACAGCATATGCGTGTGTGTGATTGTGTATGTATGTACGTATGTATGTATATAAGTGTATATTTGCAATATATATATATATATATAATATATATATATATATATATATATATATATATATATATATATATATATAAGGTTCTTATGGTTCTATTGGGTATGCTTGTGTTTTACGCACAACAAGACCTCTCTCTCTCTCTCTCTCTCTCTCTCTGTATATATATATATATATATATATATATATATATATATATATATATATATATATATATATATATATTATAAGTGTTATGAAATAACATTATTTTCAGTTTTTACCTATTCTCGCTTCTTCATCTTTACCTTTATATAATAAATGAACCTGTCAACAAAATAGATGGATGAACTCCACGAAGACGGGAATGAAATCGTTTCAAAAAATAAAGTTTTTATAGAAAGAACAATAATACAAAAGGGTAACTAAACTAGCTCGATCAAATGCAGAGCGAAAAGAGAAATTAAAATCAAAACTGCATTTTATATGATGAAAATCAAAGTAATTTTACAAACTTGGGCTCTCACGGTAAAAATTATCAGTTGATATAAAAAATATTAATAAACTAAGCGTGATTTTGAATAATACAGAACGACTATATATTTTACAAATCTAATATGGAGAACATATCACGGTTCGAATGTGGCACCTTTTTGGAGAAATTCATTTCACCGACATTAAAAAAACCACTCGTCAGTTAATTAACTTGAGCAAAGAATCGGCAGAAAAATACTGCTCTCTGTGATAATGAGGAGAGGTTGCAAGTAAGTCGTGATTTGCAACAGAATTGAATTTCACACTTCCACCATCAGATACGTTTAGTTGTCATATAAAGCAATATATATGGTTTTATTTTTTTTATCTTTTTTAAGTCATTTAGCAGCACATTGTTGTTGTTGTTGGAAGTAAGAGCAAGAATAATACAGAATAAAAATAGCACAAAGAGTTCATAATATACGCAGGTCTGTATTTAATATGTGTTAGTATATTTAAAAGTATGTCCATTTACTGTACCTCCGTTTATAATTCTTTCTTCCATCTTACTTTCCACCCTCTCCCAACAATTGATTCATAGTACAACTGCGAGGTTTTCCTCCCGTTACGCCTTTCAATCCTTTTACTGGAAATATCATTTTCAGCGCTGAATGACCTCATAGGTTCCAGTGCTTGGCATTTGGCCTCTATTCAATATTCAATATAAAGATACGATATTAATAACTTCCAAATTGGGCGAATCACAGTTAGAGTTAAACTACCATTTAAATTCACGGCTAAAATCAAAAGGAAAGTGTGAATTTACTTAGATAAAAAAAAGTCTAATTTTAAATGACAGGACGAGGCAATAACTCATCCTCAGTAACAAACTTGAAAAGTTTTGTTAAGTTAAATAACAAATCACGGTCAGAGTTTAACCATTATCGTTCACATGATTCTAATGTAAAGACTAGATTCCAAAGACAGGAATTTACATACGACCGAAATCTAATGTTTACCAAGTAACCAGGCTTTCATCGCGAATAAAATCCTCGTTGTAATTTAAGAGAGAGTAAGCAGAGAGAGAGAAAAAAAAAACTTTAGAAAGGAGTACGTTTCTTCCCCCTTTTGGCCTGACATTTAAAGGATGCTGCGTATAAATTTAAGCGCTTCTGACCCTCTTCTGAAAATGGGGGAAAAAATATTTTCGTGTGACACGAGGGCTCTCTGTAGTTCAAGGCATTCTAGACTACAGCATAAATAGAGCAATGTCAGGAATATAGCGAAGGAAACCTGAGGCTCTCTTCCAGTGGAGGCTATTTCCAGGAGGCCAAGATACCAAGGACAGTTGTATTTTTAGGTAAAGGTTTCGGGATGGTACAGTAATGATCTTAATAAGACCAGGGATAAAAGGGGTGAAAAGGGAACGGGAACAGGAACAAAGAATTGGTTTCATTCGGAAGAAAATCAATGAATTTATCGGAGGGAGAAGCAGGCAATTCCACCGACTGTCAGTAGGCGGAACGATACAGAGGAACGGTGAAATTCATTTGTTGATCAAAGGTTGACGACGTTTGTTGTATCCCTCGCTGTTTTCGCTTTGAGTTGTACTATTTCTCGCCTCCTTTGAATTCAGATTTTAGGGATGTCCTCATTCATTTCCTTCCCATCTTTGAAGGGACTGAACATCGAACGAGATTTTCTCTATTCTTAACCTCAAGACTAAGTCCTGAAGTGTAGAATTTCTTTTTTATTTTATTTTAAAACGAGAAATTTATATTGCGGACCGTTTGAACGTGTAAAGTGTTATTAGTGTATGTACATACACTTCTGGTACTGAGCCTGGATAGAAAATGAGGGTTGAAATTGTAAAACAAAGCTAGAAAATTATTTACAAAGCTGGTCGAAACAAAAACTTCCAACAAACCTTTGCAGTTTGCTGCATGCGGCAATGGGTCACAATAAGTGCTTGAAGTCAGCAGAGAAATCAGGAAGTGCTTAAACTCGTGAGCTGTCTATATTTAATTTTTGCAATAATATTTATTTAGAATTTACTCTCCAGAGTCGTAGACCGTTGAAATTATATCACCCATCTTCGATGGTCAGTAGCTTATCTCCCTTAGATTAGAAGGATCTCCTATTACTTCCCGAGAAACACATCATGTCGAACTTGATCCGAGAAACACATAATGTCGAACTTGAGAAGAAAAGGGAAGGCGAAACTTAAGCAGAAACTGACGGTTGGATGTTGATAGAGAGAGAGAGAGAGGAGAGAGAGAGAGAGAGAGAGAGAGAGAGAGAGAGAGAGAGAGAGAACCTTTGCTGCTTAGGGTAGTGGAAACTTCAGCAATTTTATGCGAACAGGGGATTTCACCTTTTTTATTTGCAATATTATTTCTCTATTATTGGAGACATGAAACGCTTAGGATATATATATATATATATATATATATATATAATATATATATATATATATATATATATATATATATATATATATATAATTATAATTTTTTTTCTTTCCCATTCTTAACACTATGTAAATTTCAGATAATGCTAAAAGATGCTGCGCTGTAGAGGGATATCTTTCGAAGCATCTTCTTTATTTTGCACAGATCACTTACACCAAGTGGTTTCTTTTCCTGAAGATGAAAAGACCCATGAACACAAAAAAAAGATATACTTTGTCAGCGAAATTCCTGAAAGTATTAGGGTGCCATCTATTATGGTAACAGTAATTCCAATCTAGAAGTGGCTATTGACAAGATTATGGAAAGAAATTTGCCTTTGTATGTTTGTTTTATGTGTTTTTTAAGAGAAAGATTGAAGAGACTGTATATAGCTTCAGGAGGTTGCTTTTTTCTTTTTTCATTATATTTTATTGGTCACGATTTCTTTTGGACTTCGAGAGTTAAGACGATGCAAAGATACAAAAAATTCGCCGAAGAGGAACCAACTTACGTTCCTGTTTTATTGGATGCGGGAAGGCATGTTGCTGAGATGCAAGCGTCGATATTTATTGCCATCCTGTTGTGTCGCAGATTTATCGAACAATAAGAGATGCATCAAGAGAATTCGTCGTTCCTTCTCTCAATATTAGTCTTGATTCATTCGCATCGACGGAACATACAGGCTTCACCGATTCTTTTCCAGATATCTAAGAAACTGCTCAAGTTTCTTTTAGACCGGAAATTATTATTGTGATCAGACATGCAAGTGAAACATATATAGGCTATTTGAACCTAGAACAAATTGTAAGTCAGGTGAGAAAGCATTTGAGCATCGTGCACCCAGACTATACAACAGAATACCGCCAGAATTGAAGGTCATGCAAGAAGAAAGCAAATTTAAAAAGAGAAATAAAGAATCTCCTATTCTGCAGGAGCTACGATACTGATAAAAAACACTAACAGACAGTTATAAGATATAAGGAGCAACTTATTTAGAAAACGTACAAGGGCCCGCCGGAGAGGGAATCATCCCTGTGGAGGGCTGCACATAAAACCAAACAAAAGAATAAGAATACAATAAATGTGCGTAAGTATATAATGTTGTCAAATTAGAATAGATTGTATTTTGATTTTCGAATTTTTTTTAGCAGTATGTTTAGACAGCCTTTTGCAAAATATTTTGTAATTTATGCAAGCAATAGTTTTTGATCACCTCAGTGGCATGATCGGTATGGTCTTGGCCTGCCACCACGGTGGCCGCGAGTTCGATTCTCGGGCATTCCACTGAGGGCTTAGATATGTGTATTTCTGGTGATAGAAGTACACTCTCGACGTGGTTCGGAAGTCACGTAAAACCGTTGGTCCCGTTGCTGAATAACCACTGGTTCCATGCAACGTAAAACCACCATACAAACTACCAGTTTTTTTTTTTTTATAGCTGGGATCATTTTTCTTATTTATTATTTAACGATAATGTCGTGCTACAGATTTTGAGAGTCCATTCTATAATATGTCTCGAAAAAGATTTTTTTAGAGAAATTTATGGGAATACAGTTTTGGAATATTTTATAAATATTTTAAGATCTCAAGAATCTTAAGTTATTTTAGGACTGGTCTCTAACTAATATGTACGAGAAAGCCAAGTAAATCATGATTTCAGTTCAATTAGCGAACGCTCCGTCGAATGGTCGTTCTAATGCAGTTTAATTGAATGCCATTCATTATGATTATAATGTTATGATTTTCTAATTACTCGAGAGACGATTCGTGAAATCTTTTAGGGGGTAAATTATATTACCGGAATGCGAAGCTTCGGCTTCTGTTATTAAATAATTGCAGGTAATTTAAATGTTTATTGAAGAGAATATGTCGAACACCCGCTTCCTTTCTATACTGTTCTAGTTGTTCTTGGGAAGAAGAAGAAGAAAAAGAAGGAGAAGAAGAAGAAGAAGGAGAGCGAGTTCTATCGAACGACTTTTGCTTCGAAACCAAAGTTATCTGTCAGTTTAATGTCATCTGTCTTGAGAATGCAATGTATGATGTACGCGTAGAATGATATGAAATGTCGTACAGTAAATAATTTGGTATCGTTTGGGTGGGTTGTATGACATTGAGAAAATCGTGGGATTTACGATATGAGCTTGGTATGTCGTGGAAAGTGGTATGTTGCTTTGATAATATCTATCATGTGGTATATGACAGATACTGTATATATGTATGTATACACAAATACATATGTGTCTGTATATGTAAATAAGTATATATATATATATATATATATATATATATATATATATATATATATATATATATATATATAATATATATATATATATATATATCACTTTCCACGACATACCCAGCTCATATCTTAAATCCCATTATTTTCTCAATGTCCTAAAACCAACCGAAACGATACTAAATTAAATTACTTTACTGTTCGACATTTCATATTATACGGCCGTATATTGATACATTACTTTCTCAAGACAGCTAACCTAAAACTGAAAGAACTTTTGTTTCGAAGCAAAGCCGTTCGATAGAACTCGCTCTTCTTCTTCTTCTTCTTCTTCTTCTTCTTCTTCTTGTTCCCAAGAACAACTAGAACAGTACAGAAAGGAAGCACGTGTCGACAGACTCTCTCCATTACACATTGAAAATTCCCTTCATGGATTTGCTAACATAACCCGAAGCTTCGCAATATACATATATTAGGTATATACATATACTATATTTTAAGCTCCTGAGTGGCGTGATCGGAATGGTCTTGACCTGTCTCCCACCTCGGTGGCCACGAGTTCGATTCTCGGGCATTCCATTGAGCTGTCAGAGATGTGTGTTTCTGGTGATAGAAGTTCACTCTCGACGTGGTGTTCGGAAGTCACGTAAAGCCGTTGGTCCCGTTGCTGAATAACCACTGATTCCATTCAGCGTAAAAACACCATACAAACAAACCATTCAAACAAATATATATATATATATATATATATATATATATATATATATATATATATATGTGTGTGGTGTGTGTGTGTGTGTGTGTACTGCATTCCAGGGTGCGTTTCTAGCTGTGCCTTCCAACTGCCGACCGAGCTCTTAATAATGGATTCTAGTGCCGCCCGGATTAATGAAAATGAAGGGGCTAATAACTCCATTCGCAGAGATTTGATGGAAACTTGGAAAGTTCTGCAATTCTGGCGCCATCCCCTCTGAAAGGTAGAGAGGGTTGTGGTAGGAAAAACGAAAGAAACAGAGAAGAGAGAGAGAGAGAGAGAGAGAGAGAGAGAGAGAGAGAGATACTCATCCAGTTTTGCTAGTCAACTGATTTGATTCTCTTTCAAAGGTAGAAATGAAAGCACACACACACACACACACAGATACTCATCCAGTTTTGTTAGTCAACTGACTGATTCATTCGCTTTCAAAGGTAGAAGGGAAAGCACAAAGAGAGAGAGAGAGAGAGAGAGAGAGAGAGAGAGAGAAATACTCATCCAGTTTTGTTATTCGCTTTCCAGGGTAGAAAGGAAAGGAGAGAGAGAGAGAGAGAGAGAGAGAGAGAGAGAGAGAGAGAGAGAGAGAGAGAGAGAGAGGAAATTAAAACAAATAACCTTATTTCACTTGCGTTGAGAAAGCAATAGAAGCACTGCCGCTTTTGTAAAAGAAAAAAAATTGAAAAGATTCCACAGACTAAAAAATGTGGTGCCATTTGATCAGTGTTTTATTAAACATTTCTTCCCTTTTCTAATTTTCCCTATTATTGTGGTTACATTCCACAGAGTAGCGTTAGCTGAACCAAATAAATATGTGGATGATCTTGTTAGGCTTAAATTTCTGGGTTAAAGCCATTTGGCTCTAGTTGTTTGAGAGAACACGAGCACAAGAATCTGGCGTCCTTGTTATGGAAGAATTGTGACAGTAAATGATAACACTCGGATATTCAGGGACGATCATAACCAGGGTGTTTACTCTGCACTGTTGGAAGAGATTTTCGTTATATTTTATGAAAGGGTTATTTAAAGGCTGAAGTTGCAAAGGAATCGCTTAGAAATTCTGAGGTAGTTTTGGAAAATATATCGATTTGATTATGTTGAATCATTCAGCATTGTCACATTGACAGAGAGAGAGAGAGAGAGAGAGAGAGAGAGAGAGAGAGAGAGAGAGTTTCAAGCTCGTGCGTTAAAAAGGAAAAAAAAAAATGACATCTAGTTCAGGATCAAGGGATGAGATGCGGCTAAACAAACAAGAGGAAAACAGAAATCAACAGTCTTCAGATCCAGCTGAAGGTCGTCTCATATTGTAATCGATAGTCTTCTTGCTCCTCCTATTTAGTTTTGCATTATTCTCGTCCTCCTCTTCCCACGTTCTGTTTATATCAGTAGTTTCTTGATTTGTTCTTTTCTCGAGCACTTCAGCATCGTGGACCTGTGATTATTATATTCTTAGACTATCTCTTCCGTTGCGACTAGTCTTTCTTGAACTGAAAATAACATGGAAGGAATAGCGCCTCAGTGGCGTGATCGGTATGGTCTTGACCTGTCACCTCGGTGGCCGCGAGTTCGATTCTCGGGCATGCCATTGAGGTGGTAGAGCTGTGCATTTCTGGTGATAGAAGTTCACTCTCGACGTGGTTCGGAAGTCACGTAAAGCCGTTGGTCCCGTTGCTGAATAACCACTGGTTCCATGCAACGTAAAAACACCAAACAAACAAAACGAAAACAAACATGGAAGGGATCAGTCGTTGTAAATATCTCAAAGTTGTAGGTATTCTAATATCTTATCCTTTGAATTTGGAAAAGCTGTGATACCTGAACTCTCTTCAGCATCGAATTCTTGAATTGAAGCAACATTCTTTATCGTTTTCTCTGCATGTTCATTCATGGGAGTGTGGATGTATTTATTAAAGGAAGCCCATTTCTTCCAGCTGTACATTGAATGTCGCTAATTATTGTTGCAGTGGAGGCAGCATGAAATGACAATATCATTTAATTGTCTGGGAATGACATGACTGAAGCGATGCCGACTGCTGGTGGTAATTGGGTTCGAAAGCATCATATTAGTTCAGTTTTGAAATAAATTTTTAAGCATTATTTTTTGCCCTTTGCCTTTTTGTGAAAATATATGAAATATTTTGTCTGTTGCTTTTTTGTGAAAATATCTGACATTTTTTTGTC
Organism: Macrobrachium nipponense; assembly: GCF_015104395.2. Taxonomy (NCBI): domain Eukaryota; kingdom Metazoa; phylum Arthropoda; class Malacostraca; order Decapoda; family Palaemonidae; genus Macrobrachium; species Macrobrachium nipponense. Next base: position 20,486,311 of record NC_061102.1, read on the forward strand.
TGAATGCTTTTTTGTGAAAATATCTTACTTTTTTGTCTAATGCTTTTTTATGGAAATATCTGACATTTTTTGTCTGATGCTTTTTTGTGAAAATTTCTGACATTTTTTGTCTGATGCTTTTATGTGAAAATATCTGACATTTTTTGTCTGATGCTTTTTTGTGAAAATTTCTGACATTTTTTGTCTGATGCTTTTTTGTGAAAATTTCTGACATTTTTTTGTCTGATGCTTTTTGTGAAAATTTCTGACATTTTTTGTCTGATGCTTTTTTGTGAAAATTTCTGACATTTTTTGTCTGATGCTTTTTTGTGAAAATTTCTGACATTTTTTGTCTGATGCTTTTATGTGAAAATATCTGACATTTTTTGTCTGATGCTTTTTTGTGAAAATT